>NC_034195.2:5506141-5806141 GCF_002021735.2 Oncorhynchus kisutch
AATTTGATTTGATTCCATATGTGTTATTTCATAGTTCATACAATGTAGAAAATAGTCAAAATAAAGAGAAACCCTTGAATGAGTAGGTGTCCAAACTTTTGACTGGTAGTGTAGCTTGCCTGTCCCTGGCGCAGAAAGGTTGAGAAACACTGATCTAAGCCAATAGAAGTGTTTTGGTATTCAAAATCATACTCTTTATCGACCTTGCCAGGAACAACAACAACCCAGTTAGCCGACTGCTAGTGCTAGCGACCGTGCGTGTTGCGATCTAATCACATGGTATGTCATAACAGGCTTTAGTCCTAGTGGGTTATGAGTCATCAGACAACAGCAAATACTTTTTTTCTAAAGTAAAGAACATTGTGTCTGTCTCGCTCTGCCGTTTCTATCAGACAAGGATTTCTTAAGAGAGAGAGAGAGAGTGTGTTGGTGTCTAGACTACCTCCATACACTTCCAGTGACCTGAAACGATAGAACAGTGTCTGCAGTTTTATAACCCTAAGCCCCCATAACAAACTGCACTTATTTAGGACTGTTACGGTTATGTCGTTTCCCTGTTACACACAAAGAATGCTGTGTGACGGAAAGTCAAGTCAGAGAGCTCCCAGACAGATTGACAGCCAGACCGAGGGATTTTATAGGGAGCGTGATGGGGAGGGAAAAATGACGTCAGAGATTTAATGAAAGCAATTTATTTGCTCTCGGGGTCCAACGTGTGTGGGTGTGTGTGTGTGTGTGTGAGAGAGAGTGCGCGCACTTCGCTGTGGTCATCTGCGGATGTCATAGGTGTATGTGTGGATGACTGTGTGTGTCTTCGGGTCGGATCACACCGCCGGACCGTCTGTCTCCGTCACTAGGACGGTAGGAGCCATTTATCCTGTCAAGACAGTGGAGTCTTCCAATCCTGCTGGACTCCGTGTTCTCCCGCTCCACAGTCAGTTCCCGTAGTTTCCTGGCCCCAACACCGGACCCTAGAGAAGCGCCACTTGAAAGACCCACTCCTTCATTTAAAGAGAGCGAGAGAAAAACGTGTTCAGACACACAACGAAAAAGGTCCGCTGCGTTTTATGGCAACATCTGACAGGAGTCCCGTCCCAGAGAATTCAGGAAAGTACACATTGGATTGCCGTAGTTAGTCTGGCCCCCCCACCTTGCCCCCCACTTACTCAAGCTGCTTTTCACACAAAACCATCCAGCGCTTAGTTAATTCGCCATCTGTTTGAAACAGACACTAAATATTTAGACGTAGATCCTTGATGTGTAACTGCTGCGATCCCCTCCGTCTAAATCTGGACTGAGCGGTTGTCTTCGCCAAGACTCGTTCCCTGGCGACAGTTTTTTTAGATTAACAACGAACAGTGTATCTGATTTTGGTTGAAGTTGGAGGTGAGAAGTGGGACTATGTCTGCCAAGTCACTAGTGAGACATTTTGTGTGTGTGTGTGAGGGAGAGAATGAAATAGTCTCCTGTCTCTGATACAAGGCCAAGGAGCAGTAGGACAAAGGACTGATGTTACTGTCTGTCTGTGTTGTACACAGTGTGTGCATGTGTTTTGTCTCTGGACTTAACTGCGCTATGCGGAGGCTCCTTAAAGTGACGGTGGTTTAAAACAGGAAAAACCGACATAGTGGAGGCACTTGACTAACGCTGTTCAGTGACGTCTCTCTAATACACAGCACTGTTATATGCTTTTGTTGTCCTCAACAGCATTCAGTGGCCAAAGAGTACCACGACCGAGGGCCTCGCATCAACCTGACCTTCCGCACCATGTACCCAGAGCATGAGGGACCGAGAACAAGAGCCAGACTACCACCCCAACACTAAACACACTGTCCTTCACAAACACCTTCACACTTCACACTCTGGGTGGGACTGCTATAAAGAGTAGAAATGGGAGATTGTGTGGAAGAGGAGGAGGAGGAGGAGGACATGACCTCGGCCCTTGATGGACATCGTTAAATAGACTTTATGGGATAGTGAGGAAGACGAGTGTTGACATCAGGAGAAAATACAAGCTTAAAACCACCTGACAAGATTTGTAAGGAGTTGTCAACGTTTACAGTTATGCTCACTAAATATGTAGAGAGCAATGTTATTGTTTCATTGCATCATACGGTAGATTTTTGCCTTAAATATATATCCCATAACGGACTAGTTTGACACCTATAGTTTCTGTGGACTGGAATCACGGGGGTCAAGTTCTCTGAAGGCCTTATGAAGTTAAAAATATATGTTTGAATAATTTGCCCACATTTATTTATTTGAGAAGACTAATCAGGAAAAGGAAAAGATGGAGGAGTTTTATTTAATATTTCTTATATTATTTCTTTGGCGGCACGTTTTGCTTTTGTTTAATTAGGTATTCTATTTACAATGACAAGTCATAATTGAATACCCCTTGGTTTGTAGCCTTTCGAGAGAACATCCCAGCTATCTGAAAGAACAACTACAGTGGCCAAGTTGACCAAATATATCCCAGTTTTATTTTGTAACACTAAAGGATGAAGTTGTTGTGTTGAATGTTTGGTAAATTAAAAACAGAGCGAGAGAATCATAGATTTTTTTATTGGTCACATATTTAGCAGACGTTATTGTGGCTGTAGTGAAATGGTTAGCTTGCAGACGTTTGAAGAGATCTCTCACTGTCATTATCACCGTGTATAAGGAGGAGAAACCCGTTGGTGGCGGTTCTGCCTTCTGTTTGCAACCTTTTCATTCCATTCTTCATTTTAAATGCCTTCATTTAATTTTCCGGGTATTTTCAAGGCCATTTTATAATGCATTACCAAGGCACATACCCAACAGTGTGTTCTGGAGTAAGCTCGTACCGCGATAATATCTTATTCAACGGCCGAGTGGTTACATGGTTATAGCCATCACACCCATCACCTCACCCTCGGTATGTAGAAGTCCCATTTGAGTGCCTGTGAAGTTTTATGTAGAGATAAATTAGCCTCAGTCCTCCTCACACACGTCACAGCTTGGACCTGATACTGAGAGAGTCATGGCCCCACACTAAGGTGATACAGGTAGCTGCCAAAATAGAGGAAACGTTCCACACACATACAAAGCGTATTGATAGGGTGTTGGGCCACCACGAGCCGAGAGAACAGCTTCAATGCGCCTTGGCATAGATTCCACAAGTGTCTGGAACTCTATTGGAGGGATGCAACGCCTTTCTTCCCCAAGAAGTTCCAGCAATTTGTGTTTTGGTGGAAAACCCTGTCTCAGGTGCTGCTCCAGAATCCCCCACAAGTGTTCAATTGGGTTGAAATCTGGTGACCGAGACACACACCCTTTAAACCCCCTATGCTCCTCTTGAGACCCCTGTTTCAAAGTCACTGAGATCTCTTCTAGCCATGGTAGCCAAAATAATGGGCAATTGGGCATTTTTATACATGACCCTAAGCATGATGGGATGTTAATTGCTTAATTAGCTCACGAACCACACATTTGTTTTGGCAGTTACCTGTATATTCAGTACCATGGGGAAAGTTTCCCCTTCATGGACCATGGAGGGCTCCCCTCTCCCCTCGTAACTACAGTAGCCTATTTCATTACCCCCAACCTAAGCAGAATGTCTCCTCCTTAGTTTGGTTATGCATCTGGTTCATTTGTGTTGACATGCAAATGGACGTAAGGTAATACTCATTCCGACCACGCACCTGAATGTTGGAGAGAGAAACGTATGTTATTAAATGGACGTAAGGTAATACTCATTCCGACCACGCACCTGAATGTTGGAGAGAGAAACGTATGTTATTAAATGGACGTAAGGTAATACTCATTCCGACCACGCACCTGAATGTTGGAGAGAGAAACGTATGTTATTAAATGGACGTAAGGTAATACTCATTCCGACCACGCACCTGAATGTTGGAGAGAGAAACGTATGTTATTAAATGGACGTAAGTTTGAATTTATTTAACGAAAGCGGTTCAATCTCAGTAATACATGTATTTTTTGCAACACACTGAAAGGGGCATTCGGTCCATTTTTTATTTTTTTTATACAGTTCCACGTTCAAGATATCAGTGTCCTCTTCCCCAAAAAGCAAGCAAGAGCAAACAGTCTGATGTGGTGTGAAGTGAACAGGCCTGCTGTTAGGATATCGTTGAGTCTTGTACAGTGTGTGAAAATTTACGGTTGACTGAGAATTTTGGTTTTGAATGGACCTCTCCATGCAGATGCACTACTATATGTTTATATATAGACACTACCTCAATCTCTGGCTACTAGGTTACATCAACATGTCAAAGCACGTAATCCAGTCATACCACAGCAGCTCAGGTCATTAGAAGATGTATTTATTAATAGGTAAGATATCTATTGCCGGCATCATTGCAAACAGAAGCTCTCCTTGTGACAGTGCCAGAGTTTTTAGACCAGGGCCATGTTCATGAGGGCCCAATGTTTTAACGCGTTCTGCAATAGAACATGAGTTCAGGTCTCAACAACCCCGTTTCAGTCAGTTCTCTTCTGTTGGATGTCTAATGAATACACCCCAGGTTCATGTTCATTAGGGCACCTGTTTTGCAATAGAAAATTAAAATGAGTTCAGGTCTCAACAACCCCGTTTCAGTCAGTTCTCTTCTGTTGGATGTCTAATGAATACACCCCAGGTTCATGTTCATTAGGGCACCTGTTTTGCAATAGAAAATGAAAACCAGCTCATCTTCATTTCACCCCGCTTTCTTTTGTTTTGTGCATACTGAACAAGACCCTGTGCTCTGGTTGGAGGGGTGCATCTCAATCATCTAGGCTGGCGTCCTATCCTTGTCTTCTCTCCTCCTCCGCCACTGATAGAAAAGATCTGGACAAGTGAAATCCTGCAATGTCCTGCTAGTGCCTGCAGGACATCACATTGCTTCGAAAAATTGGTTGCTTATGCTTTGAAAGAGAGGAGAAAAAGAAACACCATGATATGAGGGTGATAAACTTCAAGGTGTTGACACTGGTGAACCATGTTGGCAGTGACTTACCCGAAGCTTCACTTTCTTAGGCTACTGTTGCCGCCAGTGTAGAGACTAAGACTTTTCAGTTTAAACTAGTTTCAGTACTAGTATAAACTGCCCGGCCTGGGCCCTCGCCTGTGAGTTATTCTCCCATAGTGATTTGTTGACGCATTTAATGAAGGTAATAATGTGTTCCCAAACACTTAATGGGCAGTGGCACCCCAATCGGTACCCAGTGTCCCCTACCCTTTATTCCTCTGGGACTGACCTGGAGGGGAGGAGGAGGAAAGGTAGTACTCTGTTTGCTCTCCTGTCAGACAGACACCCAGTACATTTGGAGAGTCACACTGTGGGTTCAGTGGGTGCCACCTTGGCACCTTCACTTTGCAATGAACATCCCTTGAAGAATAATTGTTCTGTGTGAAGCACGTACATGCGTGGGTGGCTAGCAGGGGATGTTGTGTAACAGGTTAAAGCCCCTTGGTTGAGCAGGGATGTGTGTGTGTGTGTGGAGCTAACCCTGGCCAGCCCACACGGTGGTGGGACTATTTGTTCCTAGAGAGAGGTTGAAGGTGGAACTCTTGTGTACAAATGGATAGGGATAGTGTTTGTGGGTAAAGCGCTTGTATACCGCTCTTGTTTGAGAATACAATTTCTAACAAAGATATCTACATACATTTCCGGATGTTGTGTATCCCTAGAAATAATCCAAATTCGTCCGAATTTAAAACATAGCGTATCCCCAAAAAAGTTGAGCCGCCTTGGTGGTAAGATTTTCCACGTCTACAAATGTATATTCTGAATGAAACATTACCGTCACGTTTGAAAAATGCATGATCTTGAGTTCTTATGCTTGACAAACTGCTCAAATACTATGCATATTACGGACAAAAATGTAATCATAATTTGTATGGGGTATGTTGAGCCAAATGGAACCTTGGCACAATTTATCCCAAAGCAACCATTTTGACTATATCAGCCCACACAGCTACAAGGATGCACGTTCATGCTACGTTTTTAAGACCTAATATTGAAGCTGCTAGAGACCCCAACTGATGAATGAAAGTCTAAAAACAATCTACTTTGTTTTAGATGCAAGCGTCACGAAACCGATAGCACAATAAATATATTTGAAAATACATTCAATTGCGGTTTATTGCGTCACAGCCGACATGATCTCTTCCTTACATATTTGGTCACATTATTAATTTTGTGTATGGTCTCCTAGAAACATGGTGGCTAAACTAACCCTGTGGCATGACTTACCCCCACTCTCCCCTATATAAGGGCTTTAAAGTTCCTAGACAGGAAATGTAATATCTCTAAAACGTTCCATTCCTGTTTCCATTTCCATTATACTCTACTGACACGCTAAAATAAATAGGTATATAGGCTTACAGCAAATTGGAATATGCTTTACAGCAAATTGTATTGCACCCCCTTACAGTAAATGTATATATATATATATATATATATAGGCTCAAACATTGAAGCATATTTATTTTAGCGTCACTTTTATGTTTTATTAATTCTTTGGAACATATTCCATTTATATACATAGTTGACATGTTTTATGTTCGAACGGGACAAATCCAATTTCTCATCTCCCAATTTCTCATCTCTTGAGCACTTTTAAACCCTACCTTCCAGTATCTCCCTGGCTTTTTGAGCCTTATCTATTCCTTGTCGACGTTTCCTCTTGGTATTGGAAAGGTTTTTTGGCATGTGAACAGAAACATCATGCGGATAATTACTACGTTAGCCGCTGTGTGCTAGCCCCTGATCCCCACACCTGTTATTACAAGCCGGAAATGGGTCCTTGTGGTATCGCGTGTTAGCCACGGGAGCCACTGGATTCCCAAATAGTCTGGACTCACCCACATGAAAAAATACTATAGAGTACTATGTTATAAATACTGTAGTAGTCACTGTTGTGTTTTTGTGGACGTTACTGTAGTAGTCTGGTATTTACTGTAGTATACTGCAGTATTTACAGTTAACTATAGTATAAATACTGTAATAACATAACTTATGCTATAGTAATTGTTTTTGCGGATTGTAGTATACTGTAGTATTTAGTGTTGTGTTTCTGGGGATATTACTGTAGTATTTAGTGTTGTGTTTCTGGGGATATTACTGTAGTATTTAGTGTTGTGTTTCTGGGGATATTACTGTAGTATTTAGTGTTGTGTTTCTGGGGATATTACTGTAGTATTTAGTGTTGTGTTTCTGGGGATATTACTGTAGTATTTAGTGTTGTGTTTCTGGGGATATTACTGTAGTATTTAGTGTTGTGTTTCTGGGGATATTACTGTAGTATTTAGTGTTGTGTTTCTGGGGATATTACTGTAGTATTTAGTGTTGTGTTTCTGGGGATATTACTGTAGTATTTAGTGTTGTGTTTCTGGGGATATTACTGTAGTATTTAGTGTTGTGTTTCTGGGGATATTACTGTAGTATTTAGTGTTGTGTTTCTGGGGATATTACTGTAGTATTTAGTGTTGTGTTTCTGGGGATATTACTGTAGTATTTAGTGTTGTGTTTCTGGGGATATTACTGTAGTATTTAGTGTTGTGTTTCTGGGGATATTACTGTAGTATTTACTAAAGTATTTTTTATTTATTTTTTATCTTTGACATAGAAGTGGATGTTTTCTCCCTCATGAAACCTACTGGAGAAATACTAAAATACTTTATACAATACAAGTACATTCTACATAACCTGTAGGTAAGTAGGACTGGGGTCTTAATGAATAGTTCAGAGCTTCTGCTCTTTTCTGTGACTTGTAGGGAACACAATATGGTCTATTCTTAGCATGTAGGTTCCTCTCTTATGGGTGGCAGAAATTGGGATATGGGGGAAGGAAATGTGCAGGGTATATACACATTAAAAACTAATATTTACTATAGATAAATTCTACAGGATACTGCAACATTCTATAGTAAGTACTACACATGATCAAGGGATACCACAGTGTGTAGTATAGTATACTACAGTTTCCAATATAATTCTATAGTAAACTAGTATTTTTTTTATGTGGGCAGCCCAGTGACTTTACTGTTAATGCTATTACAGTTTTCATTAGAAACAGTTCACGTGATAAGGCTCATGTTTGCTTCTAAGATAGGGTCTTCGAAAGCTTGCGTCAAACAGGAATTATGCTAAAGTGCTATTGTTTACTGATTTATATTCGTGCTTTAGCCAACTTGTCGTTGCCTTGACAATCAACTATGCAACACTGTTGAGAGCACTGAGGAGAGGCATTCCAGGGTAATGTTCATTATGGTACACTGTAGCAAAATGTTTTGCAATGGGAAAACAAAAACAAGCGTTCCTTGGACAAGTGGGCCTACTGATAGCCTATGCCTCCCACTTTGCTTCATAGTGTTTTTTTCCCGTTTTGTGTCTACTGAACACGACCCTTGGCCCCTTTCTTCACTACGCAACATGATGATGGCTCATTTTAGGTTTCCAATAGCCTTGGAGTTTCATGTACACAGATTAAGCCTAGTCCTGGACTAAAAAGTAAACTCTAAACAGAATCTCTCAAAGATGCACAATTGAGAGCATCCTGTCGGGCTGTATCACCTCCTGGTACGGCAACTGCACCACCCACACCCACAAAGCTCTCCAGAGGGTGGAGCGGTCTGCCCAATGTATTACCGGGGACAAACTTCCCGCCCTCCAGGACACCTACAGCACCCGATGCCATAGGAAGGCCAAAAAGATCATCAAGGACATCAACCACCCGAGCCACTGCCTGTTCACCCCGCTATCATCCAGAAGGCGAGGTCCGTACAGGTACATCAAAGCTGGGACCGAGAGACTGAAAAACAGCTTCTATCTCAAGGCCATCAGACTGCTAAACAGCCATCACTAGCACATCCGAGGCGGCTGCCTATAGACATAGAGGAGTGGGAGGCCCCCGTACACAACTGAGCAAAAAGACAAGTACATTAGTGTCTAGTTTGAGAAGCAGATGCCTCACAAGTCCTCAACTGGCAGCTTCATTGAATAGTACCCGCAAAACACCAGTCTCAACGTCAACAGTGAAGAGGCGACTCCGGGATCCTGGCCTTCTAGGTAGAGTTGCAAAGAAAAATACATATCTCAGACTGGCCATTAAAAAGCAAAAGATTAAGATGGGCAAAAGATCACAGACACTGGACAGAGGAACTCTGCCTAGAAGGCCAGCATCCCGGAGTCTCGTCGTCACTGTTGACATTGAGAATGGTGTTTTGGGGGTATTATTTAATGAAGCTGACAGTCTTTCAAAAAACAATGACATTTCCAAGTGACCCCAAACTTTTGAACAGTAGTGTATATTATTCATCCATTCCTTACTTAGATTTACGTGTATTTTGGGGTATATGTTGTGAAACTGTTAGATATTACTTGTTAGATATTACTGCACTGTCAGAGCTAGAAGCACAAGCATTTCGATACACTCGTAATAACATCTGCTAAACACGTATGTGACAAATACATTTGATTTGATTTTGATGAGGGCCTGTTCGGGTGTCTGGAGGAAATCCCTTTCGTCCGACTAATTAAAGAGAAATTCTTCATCCAGTTCAAGGTGAGTGTTTCTTATTTCCAGATCTTTTTGGTCGTAAGAGATGGTAGCAGCAACATTATGGACAAAATAAGTCGTAAGAAAAACAAGCACGGTCGGTTAGGAAGAAGCCCAAAATTCTGTTTTTGCTTTGTCATTATGGGGTATTGTGTTTAGATTGATGAGGGGAAAAAAACGATTGAATCAATTTTAGAATAATGTTGTAACGTACCAAAATGGTGAAAAAGTCAAGGGGTCTGAATATTTTTGGAAGTCACTGTTTATACTGTATTGTACTGTATTTAGTCAATGCCAATCCGACATTGCTCATCCCAATATTCATGTATTTCTTAATTCCATTCTATCACTTTTAGATGTGTGCATTGTTGTGAATCGTTAGATACTACTGCACTGTTGGAGCTAGGAACACAATAATTTTGCTACACCCCCAATAACTTCTGCTAAACATGTGTATGTGACAAATACATTTGATTTTTGATTTGATTTGATTTTCTGTGTGTGTGAGTGAGAATAGTACAGGTCTGGTCCGAGGTGAGGAACAGGCCACATTCCTGACCCAGCAGCTCTCGATATACACACACAAAAAAATGGGTTCCTATCGGGTTCTTTGGGAAGGGGGATAGTTCTATGTGGAACCATACTGACCCAAATAACCATTTTGAGCACTTCGATGGTTCTTTAGAGTTCAGAAATAGTTATTTCCTCTTTTATTGATAATTAAAAAATGGCGTCTCACTAGAATATTTTGGAGTGTTGTTTGCTCACAGGTCTTTTTGTGCAACCGAGAGTGAGAGAGTCATTCCAGTTGATCAAATCTGTTGTGTTTTGCCAGTACATGTTAAAAATGATTGCCTCGTGTCAATTGAGAACAATTGTGTAAATCAGTGGTTCTCAATTTCTCCTCAGAGACCCTCCGCTGTTCCGGAGCTGACGCACCTGATTCAACGTGTCAATAACAACCACCGTTTTAACAACGTCATATGGCTAAGCAGAGAAAATAACCCTGTACTGTTCTACAGTTCTTTGCTGAACCTTTTGCGATTTGAGAATGGTTCTATGAATAACCGTTCTCCATAAAGGTTCTATAAAGAACCATTAAAAATAGTTCTTTAGTTCAAAACGGTTGTAGCCATATCGGAAGCCTTTTTGTAGGAAAGGGTTCTTTATAGCACCATAAAGGTTCCATTTTTGACCCGTATGTGCATGGTTCTTTATAGAACGTTCAAAAAGGGGTTCTATATAACACCAAAAAGGCTTCCGCTATGGTTACATGCAAAATAACCCTTATGTGGAACTAAAGAACCATTTCTTTTTAAGTGTGTATCCACGGTATTGACAGCATCCATCGTAACCCTGCAAATGTCAGGGCACCAAGAAAGGGAGGAAGGGAGGGAGAATGTGTGTGTAACACCACAGTAAAGAAAGAGGGAATGTGTTTGTACACAAGATGTGAGCGTGTGTGTACAGTACATACATTGTGTGTGGGGTCGTGTGTCCTCGATCTTATGAGTGTGTGTATATAAAGGATGTGTGTGAGCTCCATGTAGGATGCATGTAAAGGGGCGGGATGATGGGGAGAGGGTAATAAAATATAGCCCATCTATGGAGAGTTCCTTCAGAGATCAGACTCACCCTGGAAAACACCAGCGATCCACAAGATTATTTATGGATAAGGGCTCCGTGCCGGGGAGACATTCCCACGCTGGGGCAAATACCTTCAGATATCGTTCTAATAACATACTTCGATGCACTCAAGTGACCTTACAGCCAATTTATTCTTGATCCGGCATCTGTGGTGATGGATTTGCATCTGATCCTCTTAAAAGGATAAAATGGGAATACGTCAATCTAATAGGATTTCTCTGTGGAGTTTTAAAATGCATTTTTTATTCATTGAAAAATAATAGTAATTGTAGTTAAGAACAAATTCTTATTTACAATGACGGCCTACCAAAAGGCTTCCTGCAGGGACGGGGGCTGGGATAAAAAATAAAAATATAGGACAAAACAAGCATCACGACAAGAGAGACACCTCAACACTACAGAAAGAGAGACCTTAGAAAACAACAAAGCACAGCAGCAACACAGTAGCAACACAGTAGCAGCACAGCAGCAACACAGTAGCAGCACAGCAGCAACACAGTAGCAGCACAGCAGCAACACAGTAGCAGCACAGCAGCAACACAGTAGCAGCACAGCAGCAACACAGTAGCAACACAGCAGCAACACAGCAGCAACACAGCAGCAACACAGCAGCAACACAGTAGCAACACAGTAGCAACACAGCAGCAACACAGTAGCAACACAGCAGCAACACAGCAGCAACACAGCAGCAACACAGTAGCAGCACAGCAGCAACACAGTAGCAGCACAGCAGCAACACAGCAGCAACACAGTAGCAACACAGCAGCAACACAGTAGCAACACAGTAGCAACACAGCAGCAACACAGCAGCAACACAGTAGCAACACAGTAGCAACACAGTAGCAACACAGCAGCAACACAGCAGCAACACAGCAGCAACACAGCAGCAACACAGTAGCAGCACAGCAGCAACACAGCAGCAACACAGTAGCAACACAGCAGCAACACAGTAGCAACACAGCAGCAACACAGTAGCAACACAGCAGCAACACAGTAGCAACACAACAGCAACACAGTAGCAACACAACAGCAACACAACAGCAACACAACATGGAACAGACAACAGCACAAATCAAAGTTTATTTGTCACGTGCGCCAAATACAGTGAAATGCTTATTTACTAACCAACAATGCAATTGTTAAGCAAAAGCAAAAGGTGAACAATAGAACAGTGAAAAATAACAGTAGAGAGGCTACATACGGTAGAGAGGCTACATACGGTAGAGAGGCTACATACGGTAGAGAGGCTACATACGGTAGAGGGGCTACATACGGTAGAGGGGCTACATACGGTAGAGAGGCTACATACGGTAGAGGGGCTACATACGGTAGAGAGGCTACATACGGTAGAGGGGCTACATACGGTAGAGGGGCTACATACGGTAGAGGGGCTACATACGGTAGAGGGGCTACATACGGTAGAGGGGCTACATACGGTAGAGAGGCTACATACGGTAGAGAGGCTACATACGGTAGAGAGGCTACATACGGTAGAGAGGCTACATACGGTAGAGAGGCTACATACGGTAGAGAGGCTATCATACGGTAGAGAGGCTATCATACGGTAGAGAGGCTATCATACGGTAGAGAGGCTATCATACGGTAGAGAGGCTACATACGGTAGAGAGGCTACATACGGTAGAGAGGCTACATACAGACACCGGTTAGTCGGGCTGATTGAGGTAGTATGTACATGTAGATATGGTTAAAGTGACTATGCATATATGATAAACAGAGAGTAGCAGTAGTGTAAAAGAGAGGTTGGTGGGTGGCGGGACACAATGCAGATAGTCCGGGTAGCCACTGTGCGGGGGCACCGGTTAGTCAGGCTAATTGAGGTAGTATTTACATGAATGTATAGTTAAACTGACTGCATATTTGATCAACCGAGAGTAGCAGCAGCGTAAAAGCTGTTGGGGGGGGTCACACAATGCAAATAGTCCGGGTAGCCATTTGATTACCTGTTCAGGAGTCTTATGGCTTGAGGGTAAAAACTGTTGAGAAGCCTTTTGGTCCTAGACTTGGCGCTCCGGTACCGCTTGCCGTGCGGTAGGGCCTTCCTCTGACACCGCCTGGTATAGAGGTCCTGGATGGCAGGCAGCTTAGCCCAAGTGATGTACTGGGCCATACGCACTACCCTCTGTAGTGCCTTGCGGTCGGAGGCTGAGCAGTTTCCGTACCAGGCGGTGATGCAACCAGTCAGGATGCCCTCGATGTTGCAGCTGTAGAACCTTTTGAGGATCTGAGAACCAATGCCAAATCTTTTTAGTTTCCTGAGGGGGAATAGGCTTTGTCGTGCCCTCTTCACGACTGTCTTGGTGTGTTTGGACCATTCTAGTTTGTTGGTGATGTGGACACCAAGGAACTTGAAGCTCTCAACCTGCTCAGCCCCGTCGATGAGAATGGGGGCGTGCTCGGTCCTCCTTTTCTTGTAGTCCACAATCATCTCCTTAGTCTTGGTTACGTTGAGGGATAAGTTGTTATTCTGGCACTACCTGGCCAGGTCTGTGACGACCTCCCTATAGGCTGTCTCATCGTTGTCGGTAATCAGGCCTACCGCTGTTGTGTCATTTGCAAACTTAATGATGGTGTTGGAGTCGTACCTGGCCACGCAGTCGTGGGTGAATAGGGAGTACAGAAGGGTACTGAGCACGCACCCCTGAGGGGCTCCAGTGTTGAGGATCAGCGTGGCAGATGTGTTGCTACCTACCCTCACCACCTGGGGCCGGCCTGTCAGGAAGTCCAGGATCCAGTTGCGGAGGGAGGTGTTTAGTCCCAGGGTATTTAGCTTAGTGATGAGCTTTGAGGGTACTATGGTGTTGAACACTGAGCTGTAGTCAATGAATAGCATTCTCACGTAGGTGTTCCTTTTGTACAGGTGCGAAAGGGCAGTGTGGAGTGCAATAGAGATTGCATCATCTGTGGATCTGTTTGGGCGGCATGCAAATTGGAGTGGGTCTAGGGTTTCTGGGATAATGGTGTTGATGTGAGCCATTACCAGCCTTTCAAAGCACTTCATGGCTACGGACGTGAGTGCTACAGGTCTGTAGTCGTTTAGGCAGGATGCCTTAGTGTTCTTGGGCACAGAGGCTATGGTGGTCTGCTTGAAACATGTTGGTATTACAGACTCAATCAGGGACATGTTGAAAATGTCAGAGGGCAAGTAGGTAGAGACAACAATACATCACGCGAAGCAGCAAGAGTCAGTAAATGTGTCCTTGATTGAGTCTTTGAATGAAGAGAGAAAATTGTCCAGTTTGAGGGTTTTTTTTCAGCCCGTTCCCAGCTGCAGAGAACTGAAAAGAGGAGCAACCCAGGGATGTGTGTGCTTTGGGGAGCTTTAACAGAATGTGACTGGCATTAGGGGTGTTGTATGTGGAGGATGAGGGCTGCAGTAGATATCTCAGATAAGGGGGAGTGAGGCCTAAGAGGGTTTTATAAATAAGCATCAACCAGTGGGTCTTGCGATGGGTATACAGAGATGACCAGTTTACAGAGGAGTATAGAGTGCAGTGATGTGTCCAATAAGGAGCATTGGTGGCAAATCTGATGGCCGAATGGTTAAGAACATCTAGCCGCTCGAGAGCACCCTTACCTGCCAATCTATGAGTTACTGACCATCAACACTTGTCCTTTCATAGATTACAAAGGAAATAGGTAGAAAACCCTCTGCCATCGACCCTGTCCAATCGACCCTGTCCAATCGACCCTGACCATCAATACTTGTCCTTTCATAGATTACAAAGGAAATAGGTAGAAAACCCTCTGCCATCGACCCTGTCCAATCGACCCTGACCATCAACACTTGTCCTTTCATAGATTACAAAGGAAATAGGTAGAAAACCCTCTGCCATCGACCCTGTCCAATCGACCCTGTCCAATCGACCCTGTCCAATCGACCCTGACCATCAATACTTGTCCTTTCATAGATTACAAAGGAAATAGGTAGAAAACCCTGTCCAATCGACCCTGTCCAATCGACCCTGTCCAATCGACCCTGTCCAATCGACCCTGTCCAATCGACCCTGACCATCAACACTTGTCCTTCCATAGATTACAAAGGAAATAGGAAGAAAACCCTCTGCCACGTGGTAGACTAGGTGGAGTTTCCACCATACTGTTGCGTTCACTTTCCACCCATTGTTGTTGTAGGTCTATGTGGCATTAAAGGAATACTTTGGGATTTTGACAATGAGGCCCTTTACTTCCTGAGAGTCAGATGAACTCGTGGATACCATTTGTATGTCTCTGTGTCCAGTATGAAGGAAGTTAGAGGTAGTTTCTCGTGACAATGCTAACTAGCATTGGTGCAATGACTGGAAGTCTATGGGTATCTACTAGCATGGGTCCTGGGCTAACAATTGGGAATGTTCCAGAGCAGGGCCTTTTGGTGGCCCCCCTCACTTGATGGCGGAGAGAGCATTTATACTTTTGAAGTTAATTTCCTGCAATTATATACAATTTGCCACTGTTGCATAGAGAACATGTTGCAGTTTTAAAGGTCATTTTCAGCAATTCTACAAATTTGGCCATGGGGTGGAGAGAAACGGTAGCACATTTTCAACACATGTAATTCAATTCTACTAATTTTGCCGTGGTGCAAAGATACATGTTTTTTCTCAGTTTTACAGCAAATTCCCTGAAATTCTACCCATTTGCCATGGAGTGGAGAGACATTTTTACAGTTTTAAAGCTAATTTCCTACACATCTTTTCCATAACTTATGCCATGTTCATTTTATATCTGAGTGAGAATGACTAGCAAAATAAATGGAGGCCCCTGAATGGTATGCGTGCCTGAATGGTATTCGGCCATAGTTTAGATAGCTGGCTAGACTACCAACCCAAAAATGTGCTAGCTGACATGGCTAATTGAGTGACTGTCCGTGACAATCATAACGAGAGAAAAACTGCTGATGCACAGTCCAATTCTGAAATGACACCTGGTGTATTCTACTATTCTATTATTCTATTCTCAATAGAGTAAGAATAGAGGGAGAGGGGGGGGGGGGCCCTAGCAGCCGGCCCTGGTCCAGAGAGGGGGGTCGGGGGGGAGGGGGGTCGGGGGGGAGGGGGGGCCCTAGCAGCCGGCCCTGGTCCAGAGAGTGGCTTGCCTAGTTAAATAAAGGTTACATTTAAAAAATATTTTTTTTAAATCGAAGAGTGGGTCATACATTCTACTCGGAAGTGTTGGAAAGTAGAGGAGAGGAGGAGGATGAAGAGAGGGTGGAGCCCCTTAGAGGTTGGTTGGAGCCATGGAGCCGTGTGTTTATGTAGTTTGAACACATGCACATGTGTGTGTGTGCTTTTGGTCTGGAGCTCATTTCAAAGGCCAGCACAACCTTGACATGCTCAGGGTAGAAGTGTTGGATCTTTGTGCAGATAACTGATGTGTTGTGAAGTGTATAATTGAGCATGCCCTTTCCCTTTTTTGACATGAGTTTGACAACGTTAGGTTAACGTCTCCGCAACCATTTGCTCATTACATTTTTATCATACAGCAAGGACCTCTTTTGTATATTGTAGCTTACATATTACTATGACACGCAGACAGATTGACAAGCCTCCTCTGTCCTCCGGCCTTGGCGTGACATAACGAGTGAAAAACAATCCTCTCCCTCTCTGCAGTCCCTCCGCTCTGAGGATCGCCTCTATTGAGCCGTGTGACACTGCTCCCCCATAGACCGCTGTACTTCAACCATCTGGCATTACTTAATCTACCCAGTGGAAAGTGAAAGGCAAGCCTACCCATGAATTAAAACACAGACATTTGTTTTCCATCCGCCCCGACGACCTTGTCGTCTTTAATGAGGTTTCATAGCTACGCTCTTAGATAAGAAGGCGCTATCTAGAAACCTAAAAGGGTTCTTCAGCTCTCCCCATAGGAGAACCCTTGGAATAATCCTTTTTGGTTCCAGGTAGTATCCTTTACACAGAGGGTTCTACCTGGAATCAAAAAAGGGTTCTCCTATGGTGACATTCTAAGAACCCTTTTGTCTACGAGTGTACGCAACCAGAACTGTGTTCAAGATAGAATTGAGCAGTCCGAGACTCCTCTCGTTCGTTCTACTTGTTTTTACAGCCCCGTTACAAAGCCTCATCTACATGCCCCATGTGCCAGATCATCATAGGAAAAACAATGTGCCACACATTCAAGTCTTTCCCAACAATGAGCCTGTCTCTGGGCCAACACTGTGCAAACTGCTCATTCGTCTAGGAGCATGGGTGGATACAAAAGTAGTAAATCATATGCAGTTGCACACACTTGCGCACACACACACACAGATGCACACACAAAACGCAAGTGCACACACATGGTCTTGCCGCCAAACAAGAATGTCATGTGAGTGTGATATCACTTGAATGGCAACTGGTGGCCTGAGGGAATGACCTTACTGCTGAGTTACCAAAAATAGAGCTGAGAGGTGTAGGGTGTATTTACGACTTTACATCGACATACGGCCCTGATGTGTGTTTAAGTGAAGGGTATTGGTATACGGCAACCCAGTCTCCTTCCAATTCTCCTGAGGTCTCATCCTAATACAGTACATGATGAAACCATTTTAGATTCTCCTGAGGTCTCATCCTAATACAGTACATGATGAAACCATTTTAGAACCTGCCGTCATTGCCATAACCCTAGGATGACATCAAAGCCGTAAATGTACTGTCCATAAGGGTCAATGTCGTTGCAGCACTGACAAACATGCCTCAGAGATGATGTGCCTCAATCCACAGGGTTATTGCTATCTGGGATCATTGGAACGTCCATACCCTAAAGCCTAACCCTAACTCCTAACCATAAGTCCTTACCTAACCCTAACCATTTTAAATGTAAACTTCAATGGGTTAGGGACGTCCCGAAGATCCCGGATAGCAAGTATCTAATCCACAGACACATTAGATCATTTTTGTTATTACCGCTATGCATTACAGTCAAGATGACGATACAGAAGGGGATGACAACAGCTATGCAAATACAGTTGAAGTCGGAAGTTTACAATCACTTAGGTTGGAGTCATTAAAACTAGTTTTTCCACCACTCCACAAATTTCTTGTTAACAATCTATAGTTTTGGCAAATCTGGTTAGGACATCTACTTTGTGCATGACGCAAGTAATTTTTCCAACAATTGTTTACAGACAGACTATTTCACATATAATTCACTGTATCACAATTCCAGTGGGTCAGAAGTTTACATACACTAAGTTGACTGTGCCTTTTAAACAGCTTGGAAAATTCCAGAAAATGTTGTCATGGCTTTAGAAGCTTCTGATCAGCTAATTGACATCATTTGAGTCAATTGGAGGTGTACCTGTGGATGTATTTCAAGGCCTACCTTCAAACTTAGTGTCTCTTTGCTTGACATCATGGGAAAATCTAAAGAAATCAGCAAATACCTCAGAAAAGAAATTGTAGACCTCCACAAGTCTGGTTCATCATTGGGAGCAATTTCCAAATGCCTGAAGGTACTACGTTCATCTGTACAAACAACAGTACGCAAGTATAAACACCATGGGACCACGCAGCTGCCATACCGCTCAGGAAGGAGAAGCATTCTGTCTCATAGAGATGAATGTACTTTGGTGCGAAAAGTGCAAATCAATCCCAGAACAACAGCAAAGGACCTTGTGAAGATGCTGGAGGAAACAGGTACAAAAGTATCTTCATCCACAGTAAAACAAGTCCGATATCGACATAACCTGAAAGGCTGCTCAGCATGGAAGAAGCCACTGGTCCAAAACCAGGAAGAGAAAAAATAAATAGGAAGTTAAAGCTTGGTCGCAAATGGGTCTTCAAAATGGACAATGACCCCAAGCATACTACCAAAGTTGTGGAAAAAAGGCTTAAGGACAACAAAGTCTAGGTATTGGAGTGGCCATCACAAAGCCCTGATCTCAATCCTATAAAAAATGTGTGGGCAGAACTGAAAAGGTGTGTGGGAGCAAGGAGGAATACAAACCTGACTCAGTTACACCAGCTCTGTCAGGAGGAATGAGCCAAAATTCCCCAAACTTACTGTGGAAGGCTACCCGAAACGTTTGACCGAAGTTCAACAATTTAAAGGCAATGCTACCAAATACTAATTGAGTGTATGTAAACTTCTGACCCACTGGGAATGTGATGAAGGAAATAAAAGCTGAAATAAATAATTCTCTACTATTAATCTGACATTTCACATTCTTAAAATAAAGTGATCTTAACTGACCTAAAACAGGGAGCATTTACTTGGATTAAATGTCAGGAATGTTGAAAAACAGAGTTTAAATGTATTTGGCGGTTGCCTGGTGGACTCCTTGTGTTTGGCTCTGCGTTGCCATGCCAACAATGACATTTCCAGCTAGGGCCTAGGGACGTCCCTGACCCTGCCCGTTCCTATTAATCCATGGGTCGGAGGGCCAAATTTCACATATTTGTCCGTTTTGGAGTGGTGGTCTCATTATGTTTATTTTTATTGAGGTCCATGTTCTGTGGGTTATATTTTGGTATGATAACATCATCGGAGGCAGCTGAATGTGGTTATCACTGCATTATATGTTATGACCCTATGCGGTTCGTTGAGCCAACAAGATTGAGGGTATTAAATATAATGTTTTATTTCTCAAATGAAGGTAATTGATATGTAATTAACTTCATAATACAACACAAATTAAGGTATGAAACAATTGAAATGGCAATGGCATCTCTATGGGCCCACCTTGGGGGGTCAAATGTCATACATGTACGCATTTTGGGGTATATTGAGTGTTGGGATGTGCTTTATGGTACCCTAGATGATAACTGTACTACATTTCCCAGAACAAGTAGACCCATTGAGAATGTTTTTTTAGCTATATATTTTCAAGATGGTCGCCATTCACTTTAATGTGGAGTTACTGCAATGATTTTGCATGTCCATAGCTGAATAAATAATTGGTGTAATAAGACCAATAATGGCTTAAAATGTGTGTTACAATGAGGACACATCAAAATGATGGCCCACGTATGTCAATTATATGTGTTTAGCTAACTATTACCAGACTGCTGGTAAAATATTCAGAATGCTGTGCGAATTGCTTGATCTTGGAGCCATTTCAAATACATTAAAACACTGAACATATTCTAGAATCATTCACTGATGCATGTTGATAAAAATTATACACAATATGATTCTATAAATTGTGTTAACGTCAAGAAATGTGACATGAAACCTGCCCTGTACATTGACCCTATGATATCTCATTGAAATGCATTATGTCCAGCAAAGAGATACAGCTTACCCATCCATAATGAGTGCACCAAACTTTACATAAAGCTAGGAAAAGTCTAAACAATGATGCCTAGTTATTGATGATTTAACCATAGGGCAACCAGCTTTTAATTGGATTGGTCAGACATTTGTAGTCTCGTACGAACCATCCTGATCTCGCGAGCACACATTCTGATTAAGGAAACTGAATGTGAACTTGCGAGATCAGGATGGTTCGTATGAGGCTAGGATATTTCTTTCAATAATAGGTGGAATATGCCTAACGATAACATTTAAAAAAAATAGTTGTGCAGATAACATAACCGAATTAGCCAGGTTTGCAAAATATATAATCTTTGTAAAATATTAGTTGCTCCCAAAAATGTTGATGTTGGGTCAGTTGTATCCTTAATTTCTACATTTTATTTTCAATAACAAAATTTTGTCTGCTTTCAGTCTCCATATTTTCAAGCATAGCGGTGGCTGCATCATGTTATGGGTATGCTTGTAATCGTTAAGGATTTTAAAAAATGGAATGGAGCTAAGCACATCCAAAATCCTAGAGGAAAACCTGATTCAGTCTGCTTTCCACCAGACACTGGGAGATGAATTCACCTTTCAGCAGGACAATAACCTAAAACACAAGGCCAAATCCACGCTGGAGTTGCTTACCAAGAGAATGTTCCAGAGTGGCTGAGTTACAGTTGTGATTTACATCTATAATATCCCTGAAGGGATATTTTACTAGTTTGTAATGATTAGAACGATAATATTAAATCATATTGTTCAATATAAAATGTAGATCTTGAAATCTGTCATACATTGCATTCCAACATAACATTCTAACAAACCACCGGATGATGAGGGTATCAACTTATATAGCTGGTGATTGGTGAAGTATTAAAGCCTTAGGTTTACAGCCTTTATAGATAGTCTCTACATGGAGAAAAATACATATTGTAGTATAGGGCCTACTGAAATATGTATTGGTTAGTGGCTGCTGAGGGTTGTCGAAGGTCCAATTGCTAAAAAGGCTGCATTTTTTTCTAATCACCAATTGCATAATTTCAACTAAATTTGTCAACCAGCCACTGAACTAATGCCTAAAAATGTAATTCAATAGCGTGTATGGTTGAAGGTTAGAGAGAATAATTTAAAGAATATTGATGGTCAGGGACAGAATAACTTATAATCACCAGTGTTCCTTTTTATAGATAATTTGTGTTTGCAGTACCTACATTTTTGTGTTTTGGTGGAAAGTTTCAAGTTCCTTGGCGTACACACCACGTGCAAACTGAAAAGGTTCACCCACACAGACAGTGTGGTAAAGAAGGCGCAACAGTGCCGCTTCAACCTCAGGAGGCTGAATAAATGTGTCTTGTCACCTAAAACCCTCACAAGCTTTTACAGATGCACAATTGAGAGCATTGTGTCGGGCTGTATCACTGCCACTGCACTGCCCATGACTGCAGGGCTGTCCAGAGGGTGGTGCGGTCTGCATAATGCATCACTGGGGGCAAACTACCTGCAATTCAGGACACCTACAGTACCCGATGTCACAGGAAGGCCAAAAAGATCATCAAGGACAACCACTCGAGCCACTGCCTGTTCACCACGATATCACTTAGAAGGCTGGCCCAGCTATCCTGGAAGGATAATGACCTCACCCCGTCAGTAGAGGATAGGAGGATAGTAGAGGATGCCTGGTTGTTCTTTAAAAGTAATTTCCTCACCATCTTAAATAAGCATGCCCCTTTCAAAAAATGTAGAACTAAGCCCTTGGTTCACTCCAGACCTGACTGCACCCGATCAGCACAAAAACATCCTGTGGCGGACTGCACTAGCATCGAATAGTCCCTGCGATATGCAACTTTTCAGGGAAGTCCGGAACCAATACCCACAGTCAGTCAGGGAAGCAAAGGCTAGTTTTTTCAAACTGAAATTTGCATCATGTTGCTCTAACAACAAAACGTTTTGGGACACTGTAAAGTCCATGGAAAACAAAAGCACCTCCTCCCAGCTGCCCCATGGGGGTGCCACGGGGTTTAATTCTCGGGCCAACTCTTTTCTCTGCATACATCAACGATGTCGCTCTTGCGGCTGGTGATTCCCTGATCCAACTCTACGCAGACGACACCATTCTGTATACATCTGGACCTTCTTTGGACACTGTGTTACCCAACCTCCAAACGAGCTTCAATGCCATACAACACTCCTTCCGTGGCCTCCAACTGCTCTTAAATGCCAGTAAAACTAAATGCATGCTCTTCAAACGATTGCTGCCCGCACCCACCCGCCCAACTAGCATCACTACTCTGGACGGTTCTGACTTAGAATATGTGGACAACTACAAATACCTAGGTGTCTGGCTAGACTGTAAACTCTCCTTCCAGACTCATATTAAACATCTCCAATCCAAAATTAAATCTAGAATCGGTTTCCTATTTCGCAACAAAGCCTCCTTCACTCACGCTGCCAAACATACCCTCGTAAAACTGACTATCCTACCGATCCTCGACTTCGGCGATGTCATTTACAAAATAGCCCCCAACACTCTACTCAGCAAACTGGATGCAGTCTATCACAGTGCCATCCGTTTTGTCACCAAAGCCCCATATACCACCCACCACTGCGGGTATGCTCTCGTTGGCTGGCCCTCGCTACATATTCGTCGCCAGACCCCCTGGCTCCAGGTCATCAATAAGTCTTTGCTAGGTAAAGCTCCGGCTTCTCTCAGCTCACTGGTCACGATAACAACACCCACCCGTAGCACGCTCTCCAGCAGGTATATCTCACTGGTTATCCCCAAAACCAACACCTCCTTTGGCCGCCTTTCCTTCCAGATTTCTTCTGCCAATGACTGGAACGAATTGCAAAAATTGCTGAAGCTGGAGACTTATATTTCCCTCACTAACTTTAAACATCAGCTATCTGAGCAGCTAACCGATGGCTGCAGCTGTACACAGCCCATCTGTAAACAGCCCATACAATCTAACTCATCCCCATTTTTTTTTATTTACTTTTTTGCACACCAGTATTTCGACTTGCACATCATCATCTGCACATCACTCCAGTGTTAATTTTCCAAATTGTAATTATTTCCCTACTATGGCCTATTTATTGCCTTACCCCCTCACGCCATTTGCGCACACTGTATATATACTTTTTTCTATTGTGTTATTGACTGTGCATTTGTTTATTCCATGTGTAACTCTGTGTTGTTGTTTGTGTCGCACTGCTTTGCTTTATCTTGGCCAGGTCGCAGTTGTAAATTGTTCTCAACTGGTCTACCTGGTTAAGTAAAGGTGAAATATTTTTGGTCAGTACTAAATACAATTTTTTTTTTTTTAAAGATGAGATCCACTCAATAGAATGTAACAGTCATGTTCAATGACCATGTGAACATTCCAACTTGTCTCAACATTCCGTTATCAGCCTGCAAACATTCTATTGCATAGACTTCCATACAACAAGACATATACAGGTGTGAAAAACATCAAACAGCTACTCTTTTTTGGGGGGAGGTTATCGTAAACTGAGTGTACAAAACATTAGGACCACCTTCCTAATATTGAGTTGCAACCCCTTTTGCAATCAGAACAGCCTCATTTCGTCTCAATCACCAGATATCAACCCAATTGAACACATATGGGAGATTCTTGAGCGTCGTTTTCCACTACCCTCAACAAAACACCAAATTATGGAATTTGAGGTCAAAGAATGTTGCCTACAAGAGTTCCAGACACTTGTAGAATCTATGCCAAGGCGCATTGAAGCTGTTCTGGTGGCTCGTAGAGGCCCAACACCCTATTAAGATACTTTATGTTGGTGTTTCCTTTATTTTGGCAGTTACCTGTGGATGGGCACAAACCCCATACATCCATATACTGTATGTACATTCAGTAGATGTGTATCTTTATGTTAGGTGTGTGTGTCTTTACAATCTTTGTTTGTACAGTTTTTCTATACATTGTCTAAATTATGAAGTCAATGGTAAAAGAGAATTATAGAAAATGATTTTGATAGGATCTCTATGGTTAAATGGTCCGGCACATGCTCTGAAATCCTCCTGCATGTACTTAATCTGTTCTCTGCATGTGTGTATGTATTTATGTGGGGACCGCATAACTTATTAAAGAGCAACTGCCTCTAAAATCTTAACTTCCCATTTAGAAAACAGCCTAAGTGGCATTGATATGAGTCAGGAACATTGATTCTACAGTCAAAATGGACCAAAACAAGTGTAAATAGGATCAT
Source organism: Oncorhynchus kisutch (assembly GCF_002021735.2). NCBI lineage: Eukaryota > Metazoa > Chordata > Actinopteri > Salmoniformes > Salmonidae > Oncorhynchus > Oncorhynchus kisutch. The sequence goes on from NC_034195.2 coordinate 5,530,802, forward strand.
TTATCATTTGTTTATCAGTCTCGTCCAAAACTGAGTTTTGTGGTCTTGACTGCATCACAACGTAAATGAAGGTTGGGTTTGTTTCAATCCTGCCCACGTGCCCACAGGTAATCATCAATTTGGAGTGCAGCTGAACGCGACCCAATCGCAAAGCATGGTAAATCCAGACCCGGAGATAGACTGTCCAAAATCAAACCAATTTTGCCACGGTCGCACACCAGCCGGCTGAACCTAATTGGCTAAATCATTTGTGTAACTCTTCCCACCTGTGAACACACACAAGAGACACACACATCAAAACACTTCCCAAAACCAACTCAGTCATGGCCGCTAGCATTTCTTAATGAACCAAATCTATAATGAGGCCAAATCAGGAAGTACAGTTGCCCTTTAATGCCACTGTTTATCTTTGCTTGTTAGCATACATATAAGCACAGGTAACTAGCTACATGTTTCCCCCAACAATTTGGAAGAGTAACAGCTCATGCCCCTCTAAGACCCTCAACCTCTAAATCTTTTGGTTTATTTCCCCTTTACTCTCATTCGTTCCCACTCTCCACCCACCCATCCCGCTCTCGCTCTCTACCACACGGCACACCCCTCTTTCTCTTACTCCTCTCTCACTTCATCTCTGTATATTTAGGGAGACTGACTATGGGCAACTGCTATGGAAGCTGGAACGATGACTGAGAAGGAGCGATTTGATTTTGGCACAGAGAGATATCGAGGGTTTCCACTAGATAATACAGCCACAAAGTCAAAATGTGTTCTATCGTAAAAATGATTGAAAACAAACATTTTCTTTTTGGTCTTCATTTAAGGTTAAAGTTAGGCATAAGGTTAGCAGAGTGATTAAGCTAAGGGTTAAGGTTAGGTTTAAAAATCTGATTTTAAGAAGAGAAATTGTAGAAATAGGCAGGTTTATGGCATTGCGGCTGTGTTAACTAGTGACGACTGAGCCCAAGAGGGAAGGGGGTGGAGTAGTAAAGTTGAGTGGGTAGTGAGACGACGCTATAAAAGCCGGTGCCGGAGCTGTCTGTGTCAGTAGCACTCGCTGGACTGAGGCAGATACAGCGACATAGAGAAACAACAACAAGAAGGAGGAACAGCTTACAGCACGAGTGGACATATGTAGCAACCTCCGCTCGCACAGGCTCTGCAGTACTGACAAGGACTCAAAGATTAGAGAATTGGAAAAAAAGAGGCCGACATCTGATACAGCAGCTCTTTGGTACAAACACAGAGTTTCATCATCCAGGACTTTGGGAGATTTTGGTATGGTTAAGAGAACTTTGCTTCACCGTCTTTCCTGAGAAAGAGCATCTAACAATAGAGGAGGCACCAAAGAGAGAGAGAGAGAGAGAGAGGGAGAACTGTGGGACAATAGCATACGAAGGAGCAAAACAACTGCTTTTTCCACCTGCTTTCACACCCAGTGTTCCACACATGGCTGCTGTCCGTCAGATGCCCATGGAGACCCAGGGCTTCCACCACATGCTACCTGCCCATCTTCTCTCCTCGACCATGGAGGAGTTCCCCCAGCAGCTCCCCGTCCCCAAGGGGCACGCCCGTGGCAAGAGCCGCCCCCGCCGGGCCCGCGAGGCCCGCTTCAAGACCCAGCCCGTCACCTTCGCCGAGATCACCGAGGTGGAGGAGGAGGGCGCCTCGCCCCTGGAAGAGGAGCGGGCACGCCGGTCTTTCCTGCAGTCCCTGGAGAACCTACGCCGGAGCACGCAGGCGCTCTACTGTCCGACGACTGGTCGACGCACGCCCACGGCCACGGCCACACAGCAAAGCCTGGACTCTAGTGACTCTGACTCTGCCCATTGACGGGCAGGACCTGAGGAGAAGTGGAGAAGTGTACGCACCCTGCCTGGCACTGGCACAAGCCCCTTTTCCCTTCCAATTCTGCTTCACACAGGGGCCAAATGAACTAAACTGAACTGATATCCAAGATGCTCCTGTGCATATAGGCCATTCTCCTTGAAAATATATGTTTCCACATACACATATTAGCATACCAATATATGTGGCTACGGTATGCATTTGACACATTTTTGTAAAGAACGCTACCCTGTAATATATATCACTGGCTGGTTATATTGCTAACGCCTCTTAGAGAAGCTAAGTGTAGAATATAAGCTATGATGCAGTGTTGAATACACCACTTCAGAGATATTCTCCTTCGGATATATTCCTTTTCTACTGGCGAGGACTTCAGGCCAGGAGGGGCTTTGAACTTGAAATGTGTTAAATGTGGAATGTCTTTGTTTCCATCCTTTTATATAAAAGAAAGGACAATGTTGTACTTGTTTTGTATTCTGCTTCAAACAGATTCTCCAAGTGCAGTCATGATTGAAAGAGACAGCTCATTCAGATTTGACTGACTGAACTCTGTGTATGGAAAGATACTCAATGCTAACTGAAGTTAGGAGTTACTTTGCAATGTTTTGGCACTGCTCTTATTTCTATGTTAAGCTCCACAGCTAGCGAATGCCACTCACAAAAAAAAATGCCTTTCCAGATGTGAAAATATTAATTCTCTTATTTTGTTTGTAACAGCAAATCTACAAATATAATTTTGTCGTTGACTCGTTTGACTTCTAAAGTCACACTTGATTTCTAAGATGAATATCATTTTTTTTTTGACATTGTTTTACATCCATATTTGTTAGTTTGCTTCAAGTGTAATAAATATTTGCAACGATATCCACCTGTTTTCTCTTTTGCTCACATGCGAACACTTGAAGATACAATGTATAAGTTAGTTAATTATTTACATAACATTTTGGTTTGAATGTTAGCTGAATGGTTCATATTACGATATAATAGGAATCAATCTATTACCTCATGAGAGAATAGGATAGGATATGCATATATTTCTGTCCATTTAGGGGACCCCTTTTGTCTCAGGAACAGCCCCAGAATCAAAGGTTCTGCATACAGCCTCTTTCAACAGGTGCACAGCTTTTTTTCACGCAAATGCACATCCTTAAATCACATCTCTCTGTACATATTTCTGCCACGTTCCAAACTCCTCTGGTCTGGTTCATATATAAACACTCAACTGAGGAACTTGACCTTCTTCTTCATGCTCACTGGCTTCATGACGCACTTAAATCATGTTCAGCTTGCGTCAGCAAGTAAAACCATAACAAAACCCTGCTGGAAGGATAGTGTCCTATTCAGCTTTCATGAAACCTTCAGCTGTCCCTTGGAGACCTATTGATGACGGGAGCTACATATAGTACCAGGGTGCTAGCAGGGTACATAAGCACCCAGGTGAAATAAAATACAAACTGAATATGTTAATATCTTCCAGTTACTGTAGCTGCCTCCTAAACATCAACAGGCAGTACTAGTTATGCAACAAGTGAAAATATACACCACGAATAAAGTTCCTGGAGATCATAGCGTTCTGATTCCCCCTTCTGTCTGAACTTGGAATATTCCTATTAGCGCAACCTTGGCTCAGGGCATTTTGTATTATTCTGTAAGGAAATCAAGACACTCCTGTTGGTAGGATATATTACGTTTCGTATGGTGCGTATTCATTTGTGAATGTCTATCACCCATTTAGTATGTTAAGCTAAGAATTACAATTCACACTATATGTTACACATTTGCAAAACGTACAATATGTTACGAATTTGCAAAAACGTGTTATATGTTATGGGCCACTGACTCTTAAAAGTGACAGGCAAAGGCTTCCCTGTTTTTCCAAACCTTTCTTTATACAACAGCTAAATGCGCCATAAAATGATCTGAAGTAATATGTTGGTCAGGGTAGATTTTGTATCCTTGGTATAAGACTAAAAGAGTCATCGCTACCTGTCAGCGTGCTCCTCTGGAATGCTTGGAAATGATGTCATTTGAGGGCATTGTGAATGTACAATTTCACACATCTCTGAGGTCACATGCTCAGTATTGTACTGTTGAGAACACAATCAGAACTCTATTTCATGTTTTACATTTGATCCAGCTATTCCAGTCAGGAAATAATCCAGTGCCGGGATTTCAAAGCAGTTTACATTTTTCCTTTGTGCTGCAATGTGAAGGTAGGTGGTCAGTCGGATTTGTGCTGCAGAATGAGAAGGCAAGACACAGTAATCCTTCTAGCTAGCCATAATAAATCACTTGTAATGACACTACTGTTTACATTGATCTTTATTTATTGACATCTTAAAGTGGCAAGAGTATTTGTGATCGAGAAAATGCTAGGCTAGCTAAGCCACACATGGGCTAGCTAATGTTTGCTAGCTAGCTATCCAGCTAGCTAACCTTGTGTACAGTACATTTATCAGAAAGGGTCTAGCTAGCCATACATGGTAACATTAGATCAGAAATAGCTGAATTATCTGAGTAGTTAGCCACGTTTTTGTTAACTAGTTAGCTCTGGCGGCAGTTAGATAGCTTACTTTTTGTGAAAAAAACACTGGGCACTAGAATTACTTAAAAAATATATGTATATGTTTACATGATGTATTTGATTCATTTCCCACTGTTTCATGTGAGAAGACAGCCATCCAGACCTTCCTAGGACCATGTAAATGTCCTCTATCGATTAAACGTGCATTTGCCTCCCTCTGGTGGTCAGCTGCATCATTACATCCATTTAAATCACTTCACTGAAACATTACGTCAAAGGGACAGTCCTTAAAAAAAACATTTATCCAGCTTGACTGCTTCACGGCACAGACATGGCAAAGCAATCGGCGAATTTGAGCAGGCGGATCTAAATACATTTCATAGCCCTATGATAAAGATTGCAACCTACACACTTCCTTAAACCTAAAATAAGTAAAGAAGTCAAATTTGTTTTACGTCGAGGCAGACACATTGCATATGCTCAGAACAACAGAAGTGAGCCCTTTACATAGCCCTTCTCCCCTATAGGAGGGATGCATGCTGTTTAAGAAACTATTTTTAGTTTTGGAAAAATAACGTTCCCAAAGTAAACCGCCTATTTCTCAGGACCAAATGCTAGAATATGCATATAATTGACAGTTTAGGATAGAAAACACTCTAAAGTTTCCAAAACTGTCAAAATATTGTCTGTGAGTATAACAGAAGTGATATTGCAGGTGAAACACTGAGGAAAATCCAATCAGGAAGTGCCTCTTATTTTGAAACTGTTGTGTTCCTATGTACCCCTATTGGCCATTGAAAGGGATATCAACCAGATTCCTTTTTTCAACGTATTCCCTAAGGTGTCTACAGCATTTTGACGAAGTTTCACGCCTTTATGTTGAAGAATGAGCGTAAACAACTACATTGCGTAAGTGGCCAGCTGAGGGGTCTGAGTGATTCTTGCGTAAAAGACAGAGGTAGTCATTTTTCCTCTCGCTCCTACTGAAAAGCCAATTGTCCCGGTTGATATATTATCGAATAGATATTTGAAAAACACCCTGAGGATTGATTATAAAAAAAACATTTGCCATGTTTCTGTCGATATTATGGAAATAATTTAGATATTTTTTTGGCGTTGTCGTGACCGGTATTTCCGGTGGATTTCTCAACATAACGTGACCAACAAACAGAGGTATTTGGGGTATAAAAATAATCTTTATGGAACAAAAGGAACATTTGCTGTCTAACTGGGAGTCTCGTGAGTGAAAACATCCGAAGCGCATCAAAGGTAAACGAATAATTTGATTGCTTTTCTGATTTGTGACCAAGCTTCCTGCTGCTAGCTGGACATAATGCTATGCTAGGCTATCGATAAACTTACACAAACACTTGTCTTGCTTTGGCTGTAAAGCATAATTTCAAAATCTGAGATGAGAGGGTGATTAACAAAAGGCTAAGCTGTGTTTCACTATATTTCACTTGTGATTTCATGAATATAAATATTTTCGAGTAATATTTTTTGACCGTTGCGCTATGCTAATTTGTGTAGTTGATGACAATTCTCCCGGATCCAGGATGGGTAGTTCGAAGAGGTTAAATGGCCCAAATGTTGATTTAGAAGTTCACAAATGTAACAGATTTTGACTATCACTAATGTGTTTAGTACAGTAATTGAAAAGGTGAAATATTTTTGGTAGATGTTCCTAAAACAGATTATAACTATATTTGGACATATTGTAAAATATGAAAAGGCTTATTCATTCACACATTTAAAAAATATATAATATTGTCATATTTAGATGTTTTATTATACTTTTATTGTGTACTAAATCATATGTGTTGAAAAGTGTGTTTTTTCTCAGACATAAATAAACAATTCCAGGTGAAAGCCAAGGGTCATAGCTTTCTGGGTGTTGGGGGACACAGACACTACAACATTAATAAAATATTGCCTCTTACTAGATTGATGACTAAAACCAGTGCAAAATGCCTGTCAGCTCAACTTAGCTAGCAAGCTAAGGTTCATTATGTTTTGTCATCCAACAAGTCTTATAAACTAAAACATTTAGCTAGCTAGTTTTAGCTGTTTCAAATCAAATCACATTTTATTGGTCACATACACAGCATATGTTTTACATGTTTTTATTTAACCTGGCAAGCCAGTTAAGAAATTGTATTTTGTTTACAATGACAGCCTACACCGGCCAACTGTGCGCCGCCCTATGGGACTCCTAATCACAGCCTGTTGTGATACAGCCTGGATTCGAACTAGGTGTCTGTAGTGACGCCTCTGGCACTGAGATGCAGTGCCTTAGACTGCTGCGCCACTCGGGAGCCCAATTATTGCAGGTGTAGCAAAATGCTTGTGTTCCTAGCTCCAACAGTGCAGTAGTATCTAACAGTTCACAACAAGTGCCCTTGTCAAATATACAGTAGAATAGAATACAGCATATACATATGAGATGAGTGAAGCAGTATGTAGACATTACTTAAACATTATTAAAGTGACTAGTGTTCCATTATTAAAGTGGCCAGTGATTCCAAGTCTATGTATATGGGGCAGCAGTCTCTAAGGTGCAGAGTTATGTAACCGGGTGGAAGCCGGCGAGTGATGGCTATTTAACAGTCTAATGGCCTTGAAATTGAAGTTGTTTTTCAGTCTCTCGGTCCCAGCTTTTTATGCAACTGTACTGACCTCGCCTTCTGGATGATAGTGGGGTGAACAGCTTGTGTGGTTGAAGTCCTTGATTATCTTTTTGCCCTTCCTGTGACATCGGGTGCTGTAGGTGTCCTGGAGGGCAGGTAGTTAGCCCCTGGGGATGCGTTTGGCAGATCGCACCACCCTCTGGAGAGCCCTACGGTGGCGGGCAGTGCAGTTGCCGATAGGATGCTCTCAATTGTGCATCTGTAAAAGTTTGTGAGGGTTTTAGTGGCCAAGCCAAATTTCTTCAGCCTCCTGAGATGGAAGAGGTGCTGTTGCTCCTTCTTTACCACACTGTCTGTGTGGGTGGACCATTTCAGATCGTCAGTGATGTGTACGCCGAGTAACTTTCAGCTTTCCACGTTCTCCACTGCCGTCCCGTCCATTTGGACAGGGGCGTTCTCCCTCTGCTGTTGAGTTAGTGTCACGGTCGTCGTATGAAGCGGACCAAAATGCAGCGTGGTATGTGTTCATGATGATTTTTTAAATAAAAGAAAGCACTGGACACTGAATACAAACTATACAAAACAATAAACGAATAACGACCGTGAAGCTATAATGAGAACTGTGCTGACACAAGCAACTAACATAGACAATCACCCACAAACAAACAGTGAACCCCAGGCTACCTAAGTATGATTCTCAATCAGAGACAACTAATGACACCTGCCTCTGATTGAGAACCATACTAGGCCGAAACATAGAAATCCCCAAATCATAGAAAAACAAACATAGACTTCCCACCCCAACTCACACCCTGACCATACTAAATAACAACAAAATAAAGGTCAGAACGTGACAGTTAGAGGTTATTTTCCTGGCACCAGGGCTCTCACCTCCTCTCTGTAGGCTGTCTCGTCATTGTTGGTAATCAGGCCTACTACTGTTGTGTCGTCTGCAAACTTGATGATTTAGTTGGAGGCGTGCATTGCCACACAGTCATGGGTGAACAGGGAGTACAGGAGGGGGCTGAGCACGCACCCTTGTGGGGCCCCTTTGTCGAGGACCAGCAAAGTGGAGGTGTTGTTTCACCACCTGGTGGCGGCCCGTCAGGAAGTCCAGGACCCAGTTGCACAGGGCGGGGTTCAGACCCAGTGCCACGAGCTTAATGATGAGCTTGGATGGTACTATGGTGCTGAATGATGAGCAATAGTCAATGAACAGCAGTCTTACATAGGTCTTCCTCTTGTCCAGATGGGATAGGGTGGTGTGCAGTGCGATGGCGATTGCATCGTCTGTGGATTTATTGTGGCGGTAAGCAAATTGAAGTGGGTCTAGGGCATCAGGTAAGGTAGAGGTGTGATCCTTTACTAGTCTCTCAAATAATTTCATGATGACAGAAGTGAGTGCTACATGGCGATAGTCATTTACTTCAATTACCTTTGCTTTCTTTGGTACAGGAACAATTGCGGACATTTTGATGCAAGTGGGGACACCAGACTGGGATAGCGAGAGATTGAATATGTTCGTAAACACTCCAGCCAGCTGGTCTGCGCATGCTCTGAGGACGCAGCTAGGAATGACGTCTGGGCCGGCAGCCTTGCGAGGGTTAACATGCTTAAATGTCTTACTCATGTCGGCCTCCATAGTCCTTGGCAGTGGGCCACGTTGGTGTCACTGGGTTATCCTCAAAGCAGGCGAAGAAGGTGTTTAGCTTGTCCGGATGGAAGATGTCAGTGTCCGCAAAGTGGCTGGTTTTCCCTTTGTAGTCCGTGATTGTCTGTAGACCCTGCCACATATGTCTCGTGTCTGAGCCATTGAATTGCGGCATCAGGATATGTGGTTTCCAGTTTGCATAAAGTCCAGTGTAGTTCTTTGAGGGCTGTCGTGGTATCGGCTTGAGGGGGAATATACACGGCTGTGACTATAACTGAAGTGAATTATCTTGGGAAGTCATGCGGACAGCATTTGACTGTGAGGTATTTTAGGTTGGGTAAACAAAATAACTTCAGTTTCTCTATGTTATTTTTTACCACCCTCATGGAGTCTGTTTCTGACCTTTTGAGCAGACACATGCACATTTGTGGCCTGCTGGAGGTCATTTTGCAGGGCTCTGGCAGTGCTCCTCCTGCTCCTCCTTGCACAAAGCCGGAGGTAGCGGCCCTGCTGCTGGGTTGTTGCCCTACCGACGTCCACAGATGGGGGTTGTGCTTACAGCCCAACACCGTGCAGGACGTTTAGCATTTGCCAGAGAACACCAAGATTGGCAAATTCGCCACTGGCGCCCTGTGCTCTTCACAGATGAAAGCAGGTTCACACTGAGCACATGTGACAGACGTGACAGTCTGGAGACACCGTGGAGAACGTTCTGCTGCCTGCAACATCATCCAGCATGACCGGTTTGGCGGTGGGTCAGTCATGGTGTGTGGTGGCATTTCTTTGGGGGTCGCACAGCCCTCCATGTGCTCGCCAGAGGTAGCCTGACTGCCATTAGGTACTGAGATGAGATCCTCAGACCCCTTGTGAGACCATATGCTGGTGCGGGTGGCCCTGGGTTCCTCCTAATGCAAGACAATGCTAGACCTCATGTGGCTGGAGTGTGTCAGCAGTTCCTGCAAGAGGAAGGCATTGATGCTATGGACTGATGCTACGTTCCCCAGACCTGAATCCAGTTGAGCACATCTGGGACATCATGTCTCGCTCCATCCACCAACGACACGTTGCACCACAGACTGTCCAGCAGTTAGCGGATACTTTAGTCCAGGTCTGAGAGGAGATCCCTCAGGAGACCACCCGCCACCTCATCAGGAGCATGCCAAGGCGTTGTAGGAGTCACGTTCGAACAACGTGACTCTAACCAGAGCATAAAGGACTTGTTATTTATTCCTACTGCAAACTGAACGTTTTCATCTGGATCTTCTCAACTAGCTAACCGCAATCCCGGATGACTACTCCTGGCTAGTGTTTCCATCCCAGAGCAAGCACAAATTAGCTTGAAGCTAGCCCGGGCCAGGGCTCCTGTGCTACCACCAAAGCATACTCCTGGGCTACAATATCCGGACCCCTTCTACAGCCGGTACGGGGATGGAACCCCGCAGATCCCCTACGACTGGAATACCGACATAATCTGCCCGAGGACTCCAAACAGGCCCCTCAGGCGCGACGCCCGCTGAAGGCCCATTATGCTAACCAGCTAGGCATGCTAGCTACCTAGGGCTACTTGGAACCCTACTAATTCCACGACTGGTCTATCGACCTCACCGCACGAAGAGGCAAAAACAGACTTACCCCCATCGTGACGCCCCCCAAAGGCTAACTTTCTAGCCCCTGCTATCTGCTTGCTTGCTAACCTGGTCGGCTAACTGCTAGCTTGCCTGCCCGGTCTGCTAACTGCTAGCCCTTGCTAACTGCTTGGTTGCTAACCTGGTCTGCTAACTGCCAGCCCTTGCTAACCCGGTCTGCTAACTGCTAGCTTGCCCCGGTCTGCTAACTACTAGTTTCCGGCCCCGGCCTGCTAACTGCTAGCTTACCTGCCCGGTCTGTAACTGCTAACCCGGACTGCTAACTGCTAGCTTGCCCCGGTCTACTAGCTGCTAGCTTGCTTAGCCCCGGCCTACTAACTGTTAGCTTGTTAGCATCGGCCTGCTAACTGTCTGAATCGCTGTGTCCCCAGCCAGCCCAACCACTCACTGGACCCATATGTTCACTTGGCTACGCATGCCTCTCTCTAATATCAATATGCCTTGTCCATTACTGTCCTGGTTAGTGATTACTGTCTTATTTCACTGTAGAGCCTCTAGCCCTGCTCAATATGCCTTAACCAACCATGTTGTTCCACCTCCTACATATGCAATGACATCACCTGGTTTAAACATCTCTAGAGACTATATCTCTCTCTTCATTACCTAATGCCTAGGTTTACCTCCAATGTACTCACATCCTACCTTACCTTTGTCTGTACACTATGCCTTGAATCTATGCTATCGTGCCCAGAAACCTGCTCCTCTGTTCTGAACGTGCTAGACGGCCAGTTCGTATAGTCTTTAGCCGTACCCTTATCCTACTTCTCCTCTGTTCCTCTGGTGATGTGGAGGTTAATCCAGGTCCTGCAGTGCCTAGCTCCACTCCCACCCCACAGGTGCTCTCATTTGTTGACTTCTGTAAACGTAATAGCCTTGGTTTCATGCATGTTAACATTAGAAGCCTACTCCCTAAGTTTGTTTTACTCACTGCTTTAGCACACTCTGCCAACCCAGATGTCTTAGCCGTGTCTGAATCCTGGCTTAGGAAAACCACCAAAAACCTTGAAATTTCCATTCCTAACTATAACGTTTTCCGCCAAGATAGAACTGCCAAAGGGGGCGGTGTTGCAATCTACTGCAGAGACAGCCTGCAGAGTTCTGTATTACTATATAAGTCTGTACCCAAACAATTTGAGCTTCTACTTTCACCTTTCCAGAAACAAGTCTCTCACTGTTGTCGCTTGCTATAGACCTCCCGCTGCCCCCAGCTGTGCCCTCGATACCATATGTGAATTGATTGCCCCCCATCTATCTTCTGAGCTCGTGCTACTAGGTGACCTAAACTGGGACATGCTTAACACCCCGGCCATCCTACAAACTAAGCTTCATGCCCTCAATCTCACACAAATTATCAATGAACCTACTAGGTACAACCCCAAATCAGTAAACACAGGCACCCTCATAGATGTCATCCTAACTAACTCGCTCTCCAAATACACCTCTGCTGTTTTCAATCAAGATCTCAGCGATCACTGCCTCATTGCCTGCATCCGTAATGGGTCTTCGGTCAAACGACCACCCCTCATCACTGTCAAACGCTCCCTAAAACACTTCTGTGAGCAGGCCTTTCTAATCGACCTGGCCGGGGTATCCTGGAATGACATTGTCCTCATCCCGTCAGTAGATGATGCCTGGCTATTCTTTAAAAGTGCCTTCTTCACCATCTTAAATAAGCATGCCCATCTCAAAAAATGTAGAACTAGGAATAGGTATAGTCCTTGGTTCACTCCAGACCTGTCTGCCCTTGACAGCACAAAAACATCCTGTGGCGTTCTGCATTAGCATCGAATAGCCCCCGTGATATGCAACTTTTCAGGGAAGTTAGGAACAAATATACACAGGCAGTTAGAAAAGCTAAGGCAAGCTTTTTCAAACAGAAATTTGCATCCTGTAGTACTAACTCAAAAAAGTTCTGGGACACTGTAAAGTCCATGGAGAATAAGAGCACCTCATCCCAGCTGCCCACTGCTCTGAGGCTAGGAAACACTGTCACCACCGATAAATCCACTATAATTGAGAATTTCAATAAGCATTTCTCTACGGCTGGCCATGCTTTCCACTTGGCTACCCCTACCCCGGGCAACTGCCCGGCACCCTCCACAGCAACCCGCCAAAGCCCCCACCATTTCTCCTTTACCCAAATCCAGATATCGGATGTTCTGAAAGAGCTGCAAAATCTGAACCCCTACAAATCAGCCGGGCTAGACAATCTGGACCCTCTCTTTCTAAAAATATCTGCCGAAATTGTTGCAACCTGGCCAAGGCTTTCGACTCTGTCAATCACAACATTCTTATTGGCAGACTCGACAGCCTTGGTTTCTCAAATGATTGCCTCACCTGGTTTACCAACTACTTCTCAGATAGAGTTCAGTGTGTCAAATCGGAGGGACTGTTGTCCGGTCCTCTGACAGTCTCTATGGGTGTGCCACAGGGTTCAATTCTCGGGCCGACTCTCTTTTCTGTTTACATCAATGATGTCGCTCTTGCTGCTGGTGATTCTCTGATCCACCTATACGCAGACGACACCATTCTGTATACTTCTGGCCCCTACTTGGACACTGTGTTAACTAACCTCCAGACGAGCTTCAATGCCATACAATTCTCCTTACGTGGCCTCGAACTGCTCTTAAACGCAAATAAAACTAAATGCATGCTATTCAATCGATCACTGCCCGCACCTGCCCGCCCGTCAAGCATCACTACTCTGGAAGGCTCTGACTTAGAATACGTGGACAACTACAAATAACTGGGTGTCTGGTTAGACTGTAAACTCTCCTTCCAGACTCACATTAGCCATCTCCAATCCAAAACTAAATCTAGAATCGGCTTCCTATATCGCAACAAAGCATCCTTCACTCATGCTGTCATACCCTCGTAAAACTGACCATCCTACCGATCCTCTACTTCGTGATGTCATCTATAAAATAGCCTCCAACACTCTACTCAACAAACTGGATGCAGTCTATCACAGTGCCATCCGTTTTGTCACAAAAGCCCCATACACTACCGACCATTGGGGCGGCAGGGTAGCCTAGTGGTTAGAGCGTTGGACTAGTAACTGGAAGGTTGCAAGTTCAAATCCCCGAGCTGACAAAGTACAAATCTGTCGTTCTGCCCCTGAACAGGCAGTTAACCCACTGTTCCTAGGCCGTCATTGAAAATAAGAATTTGTTCTTAACTGACTTGCCTAGTAAAATAAAAATAAATAAATTGTGACCTGTACGCTCTCGTTGGTTGGCCCTCGCTTCATACTTGTCGCCAAATCCACTGGCTACAGGTTATCTACAAGTCTCTGCTAGGTAAAGCCCCGCCTTATCTCAGCTCACTGGTCACCATAAACACCCACTCGTAGCACGTGCTCCAGCAGGTATATGTCACTGGTCACCCCCAAAGCCAATTCCTCCTTCAGTCATCTTTCCTTCCAGTTCTTTGCTGCCCATGACTGGAACAAATTGCAAAAATCTCTGAAGCTGGAGACTCATATCTCCCTCACTAGCTTTAAGCACCAGCTGTCAGAGCAGCTTACAGATCACTGCACCTGTACTTAGATGGGCTGTTTAAAGATAGGCTATCTACCTACCTCAGATAGGCTACCTACCTCATCCCCATACTGGTATTTATTTATTTATTTGGCTCCTTTGCACCCCAGTATCTCTACCTGCACATTCATCTTCTGCCGATCTACCATTCCAGTGTTTAATTGCTATATTTCAATTACTTCGCCATCATGGCCTATTTATTTCCTTAACTTACCTCATTTGCACTCACTGTATATAGACTTTTTGTTTTCTTTTGTTCTACTGTATTATTGACTGTATGTTTTGTTTATTCCATGTGTAACTCTGTGTTGTTGTATGTGTCGAAATGCTATGCTTTATCTTGGCCAGGTTGCAGTTGCAAATGAGAACTTGTTCTCAACTAGCCTACCTGGTTAAATAAAGGTGAAATATATATATTTTTTAAATGAAACATACACCACCTTCTTTCTTCTTCCTGGAGAGTTCTTTATTCCTGTCTGCGCGATGTACTGAGAACCCAGATGTCTGTATGGACGGGGACAGTATATCCCGAGAGAGCCATGTTTCCGTGAAACAGAGTATGTCACAATCCCTGATGTCTCGCTGGAAGAAGATCCTCGCCTCATCTACTTTATTATCCTTAGACTGAACATTAGCGAGTAATATACTGGGAAGCGATGGATGGTGTGCACGCCTCCTGATTCGGACTAGAAGTCCATTCCAAATACCTCTTCTCTGCCGGCAGTGTTTTGACGCAGCCTCTGGAATAAGTTAAATTGCCCTGGGGGGTACGAACAAAGGATCCAATTTGGGAAAGTCGTATTCCTGGTCGTAATGCTGGTGAGTTACCGCTGCTCTGATATCCAAAAGTTATTTCCAACTGTATGTAATAACACCAAAATAATGCTGGCCTAATAATGTAAGAAATAACACACAAAAAAACAAAATACTGCAAAGTTTCTTAGGAGCTAGAAGCTAGAAGCTAGAAACAGCCGTCTTAACAATGGCAGCCTCATCACCTTGATTGGGAATACACTGTCTGGCTATAGATAGCTAACTAGCTAGCTAGCTAGATCATAGCTCATTATCTTAGTAATCATTATTGACATACACTGTAGATGTTTATTTCCGAGTTATACAACTAAAACAACAACTAAAATGTAGTGATAGACAAAAAATGTTGTCGAGGCTTATTTAATCAAGCCTAAATGAGCATTAATATTAAGTGTTATGGTATTTGTGGAGACCTTTTTGCACACCTTTAACTATTCTCGTCATTTGAAGTTTGATGGAATAACTGTCTCACTCAACCTCATGTGCACGTGTGTGCATGTGTGTGTAAGTTTATGGGTGCATCCACCTCTATGCTTGTGCACATGCATGATCTATTACACCAATGGTGTGTGAATTGGTCGTGAGCCTGCTTGGTGACCTCGTGTCGTAAACAGATCCAGCACTCCAGACAGCTGGATGCATATAAATAGCCCCACAAGAAACCCCAAAACACGCTAATCATTGTGTTTACCATGACCTTCTATAGGTGTCATATATCTCATACATTTTCTTCTCTTTTTACCAGACCATGCAAGTCAACAAACATTTGTTTCACAGATCAGAGGGCAGGACTTGCGGGAAGGGAGGGATGGAGGGGAGAGAAAGAAGGAGAGCAAGAAAGAGATACATGTTTTTCTCATTGCTCGTGTCGTGGTGACAGATTGGCCACTCTAGTTCATGTCTCCTTTCTCGCTCTCCTTCTCCCACAACCTACTTTTTATACTGTTGCCCTGGAGATGGGAACGAGTGATAAAAATGTGATTTACAAAAAACAACCCCCACCCTTTGCTTTTGGCAACAAGGCTGATACTGGCTGATACTCAACACCGCTTCATTCCCCCTGATGCTAACTCCCTCTGACATTTTGATCATGAGGAACCATTCCGGCTCAACAA
The DNA here is from genome assembly GCF_002021735.2 of Oncorhynchus kisutch. Classification (NCBI taxonomy): domain Eukaryota; kingdom Metazoa; phylum Chordata; class Actinopteri; order Salmoniformes; family Salmonidae; genus Oncorhynchus; species Oncorhynchus kisutch. The sequence goes on from NC_034195.2 coordinate 5,546,562, forward strand.
CATGTTCAGTTTCCTTATCGTTAATGATGTTTCACAGTTGGTGATCCTCACTGTGCTGCTGTATTTTGGCCACTTGAATATTGAGATACACTAGTATAACTAATATTTGATCTCACCCTATGTCTCCAAAAACTGTTAAGCCTAATGTTTGTTTGAGGTGTTTGTGTTCCAATGAAATGTTTCTTGTTGTTGTTCTGGGCAGTACTGTGGAATCATCAGTTGTTCTGTCGTTTCTTATGTAACAGTCTGTTCTGTTGCATAAAGATTTCAGTTCCAGATCAGATGGAGTCTCACAGGGAAAGAGAGTGGTGGGGACAAGAGTCGTGCCAATAATGGGAGTAAACAACAAGGCAACGTGCACAGAACTCCTGCTTGTGCTGTGCTTATTAATATTTTTTGCATTGTTTTGAGACAGGTGTAGACGATCAAAAAACACACTGCGAACTGATTATAATCGGATATTTTTGACCACCTCCGGAGGTAGTCAGGGACGCACTATGTATCGATAGCTCACAAGTGTAGAAGTATATGGACCAGTAAAATCTGGTCACAATGCAGACACTGTGGACAGACGAGACACATTTTAATGCCATGTGTAGACGTAGATCATCTTGATCAAATAGTGATTGGATCATCTTGATCGGATGACGACAACCATATATTAGCACCAGGTATAAACGGCTTCTTTTTCAGGGGAGCCCAATATCTGTTCAATCGAGTACAGGCTTAACCGAATGAACAACAAAGACAGATTGCAATATTACATTTTATTAAATAGTTTGGGGAATGGCCTTGTCTCTTAGGGAAGATCCTTGGAGCCAAATGATGTAATGGCAGTTTGCTCTATGGCTGGTTGCACAGGTTGCTGGTATCGAAACCGCTGGGCAAAAGGAGTTCCAATGACAGGTTATTATAGTTGGTGGTGGTGGGGAGGTAGAAAACTGTGGCTGAAAACAACAAGTGAGAGAACGAGGGTGAGTTGACACACTGAGTGTACAAAATATTGAGAACATGACAGAGATTGTCCAGGTGAAACCAGTGTAAATCAAATCAAATGTTATTCTTATGGCTTGGAGGTAGAAGCTGTTGAGAAGCCTCTTGGACCTAGACTTGTCGCTCCAGCACCGCTTGCCATGCGGTAGCAGAGAGATCAGTCTATGACTAGGGTGGCTGAAGTCTTTGACAATTTTTAGGGCCTTCCTCTAACACCACCTGGTATAGAGGTCCTGGATGGCAGGAAGCTTGGCCCCAGTGATGTACTGGGCCGTACGCACTACCCTCTGTAGTGCCTTGCGGTCAGAGGCCAAGCAGTTTCCATACCAGGCAGTGATGCAACCATGCTCTCGATGATGCAGTTGTAGAACCTTTTGAGGGTCTGAGGACCCATGCCAAATCTTTTCAGTCTCCTGAGGAGGAATAGGTTTTGAAATGCCCTCTTCACGCCTGTCTTGGTGTGTTTGGACCATGTTAGTTTGTTGGTTATGTGGACTCCAAGGAACTTGAAGCTCTCAACTTGGTCCACTACAGGCCCGTTGATGAGAATGGGGCGTGCTCGGTCCTCCTTTTCCTGTAGTCAACAATCATCTCCTTTGTCTTGATCATGTTGATTACATTGAGGGAGAGATTGTTTTCCTGACACCACCCAGCCAGGTCTCCGACCTACTCCCTATAGGCTGTCAAGTTGTTGTCAGTGATCAGGTCTACCACTGGCATTGGCAAATTTAATGGCAAACTTAATGATGGCGTTGGAGTCGTGCCTGGCTGTGCAGTCATGAGTGAACAGGTAGTACAGGAGGGGGTTGAGCACACACCCCTGAGGGGCCCCCTTGTTGAGGATCAGCGTGGTGGATGTGTTGTTACTTACCCTTATCACCTGGGGGCGGCCCGTCAGGAAGTCCAGGATCTAGTTGCAGAGGGAGGTGTTTAGTCCCAGGGTCCTTAGGTTATTTATGAGCTTTGATGGCACTATGGTGTTGAACGCTGAGCTGTAGTCAATGAATAGCATTCTCACATACATGTAGGTGTTCCTTTTGTCCAGGTGGGAAAGGGCAGTGTGCAATAGAGATGGCATCATCTGTGGATCTGTTAGGGCGGTATGCAAATTGGAGTGGGTCTAGAGTTTCTGCCATAATGGTATTGATGTGAGCCATGACCAGACTTTCAAAGCACTTCATGGCTACAGACGTGTGTGCTGCAGGTCAGTAGTCTTTTAGGCAGATTACCTTAGTGTTTCTTGGGCACAGGGACTATGGTGGTCTGCTTAAAACATGTTGGAATTACATACTCGGACAGGGAGAGGTTGAAAATGTGAATGAAGACACTTGCCAGTTGGTCAGCGCATGCTCACATTATACGTTCTGGTAATCCGTCTTGCCCTGCGGCCTTGTGAATGTTGACCTGTTTAAAGGTCTAACTCACACCAGCTGTGGAGAGCGTGATCACACAGTCATCCGGAACAGCTGGTGCTCTCATGCATGTTTCAGTGTTATTTTCCTCGAAGTGAGCATAGAAGTAGTTTAGCTCGTCTTGTGGGATTGTGTCATTGGGCAGCTCTCGGCTGTGCTTCTCTTTGTAGTCTGTAATGGTTTGCAAGCCCTGCCACATCCGATGAGTTTCGGAGCCGGTGTAGTACGATTCGATCTTAGTCCTATTGACGCTTTGCCTGTTTGATGGTTCGTCTGACGGCAGAGCAGGATTTCCTATAAGCTTCCGGGTTAGAGTCCCGCTCCTCGAAAGTGGTAGATCTAGCCTTTAGCCCAGTGCGGATGTTGCCTGTAATCCATGGCTTCTGGTCCACTTCAATCAGTGTAGATAAGGGAGAGGAGACAGCTTAAAGAAGTATATTTAAGCCGAGAGACAATTGAGACATGGATTATGTATGTGTTCCATTCAGAGGGTGAATGGGCAAGACCAAAGGATTTAAGTGCCTTCAAACGGAATGTATATGGTAGTAGGTACCAGGCGCACCGGTTGAACTGCAGCACTGCTGGGTTTTTCAAGCTCAACAGTTTCCTGTGTGCATCAAGAATGGTCCTCCACCAAAAGGACATCCAGAAAACTTGACACAACTGTGGGTGTCACACCCTGATCTGTTTCACCTGTCTTGTGCTGGTCTCCAACCCCCACCAGGTGTCTCCCATTTGTCCCCATTTTCTCCTGTGGATTAATACCTGCATTTCTGTTTGTCTTTTGTCAGTTCCTGTGTGCTAGTTTTTCTTAGTCTTCCCAGTTCTGACCTTTCTGCCTGTCCTGACCCTGATCTTGCCCACCGTCCTGTACCTGCCTGACTCTCATTTGGATTACCACCCTTTGCCTGCCTCTTGAACTATAATAAACTGTGAGACTTGTACTATCTGGCTCCTGTGTCTGCATCTGGGTCTTAGCCTGAGTCCTGATAGTGGGTAGAATTGGAGTCAACATGGGCCAGCATCCCTGTGGAATGCTTTCGACACCTTCGACACCATGCCCTGATGAATTGAGGCTGTTCTGAGGGCAAAAGGGGGGTGGATGCAAGCGATTCAATATTATAAAGGTGTTCCTAATGTTTGATATGCTCAGTGTACACCATCAGTCACAGGCTTCATTAGGAAATGTGGGCAGAACAACAGATCTTTACCTTGTCAGCTAAGGGATTCGATCAAGCAACTTTTCAGTTCCTGGCCCAATGCTCTAACCACTAAGCTACCTGCCACCCGATGAAGTTGTACCCACAATAACAGTCTGGACAACCAAAAACTCTGGATGAATGCAAAAATCCATACAATGCTGAGAGCCTGTACTGCAGCATTCAATGTCAGCAGAAGGAACCCTGATGACTTGGTGGTGCGCGATGTGTACAAGGCAAGCGAGCGATGTGTACAAGGTTCGAGCTCCGCAAATTCATTAGGGACACAAAAAGACAGTACAAACTCAAACTTGCATCGACATTCGACAACTCAGGATTGCGACGCATGTGGCAATGAGCACAGATATATCACATATATCAAAGACACCCACCGTAGCTTAATATATACTATGCTCGCTTTGAGGCAGACAATACTAAGCCATCCAGGAAGACTCTCGCTGCTCTGGAAGACCAGGTGCTTTCGCTCTACGAGGCTAACATGAGGAAAACTCTCAAAAGAGTGAATATTCACCAAGTCGCTATCCCAGATGGAATCCCTGGCCGTGTCCTCAGAGAGTGTGCTGTCCAGCCTGCGGGCGTCTTCTCTGACGTCTTCAACCTGTCCCTCTCACATGCTGCAGTCCCCACTTGCTTCAAGTAGACTATCATCATCCCAGTGCCCAAGAAAAGCTAAGGTGACATGCCCAAATCACTATCGTCCCATGGCACTGTGGTAGAAAAAATTACCGTCTCATCTGTGTCTGTGGGACTGAATTGGGCCTCTGGGGCTTGGCACCAGCAATTGATCTATGATGGCTTGGTGATAGAACCTACAGCCTGCATTCCATTGAATGATTAGTGCAGTATCTGTGTGTTAAGGAGTGTGAAACTTGTTTGTCATTAACATTCAGGAGGATGTACCTTGCTAGAAAGAGCTGTTCTAATGAACACAATGGGAGACAGAGAGCTGGTTTCAAGCGCAGCAGGTGTTTATTTGTAAAGGACCATAGGAGGAGGCATGTAGCTGGGTCCAGGGGCAGGCAGAAGGTCATACACAGGAGGTCCAAAAAGGCAACAGTACAGACAGGGAAAAGGCTAGTAACGTCATCCAGGAGAACAGGCAACAGGTTGATAACAGGAAATCTGATAGGCTAAGGTACAGGCAGGGAAGAGGCAAAAGGCGTCGTTAGTGAGGCAGGCAAAAACTATCATACACGGTAGGATTGAATTACGGGGAAAAACAGAGCTCCGAATAGAAGTGTGTCACAAAACAAACAATACCTCACAATGATGGGGTGCAAAGAACTGAACTAAATAGTGTGTGATAATGACATACAGGTGTGTGATCAGAATTCAGGTGATTGGGATCTGGAGATTGAGCTGCGTTCAGGGGATCTACGTGTTTGAGAGTGTGAATTGGAAGCAGACGTTATAGCTGTAACACAAATCTGCTCGTCGGGCTCTCAACGATTACCGATGGGTGGTCGTTGACCAGCTCCATTATTGTAATCCTTAAATCGATAATAAAGATAGATTTATTTGACAAAATATCAAAGTTTCTCTCACTTGGTTAGACTTTACACCACAGCGCTCACTCCTCTCATCATGAATTGCTTGAAGAGGTTGGCCACGGCCCACATCAAGGCACACTGGACCCACTCCAATTTGCCTACCTCTCCAACTGTCCACAGAAGATGCCATTTCCATCACTATTCACAAGGCCCTAACACATCTGGACAAGAGGAACAGCTACAGTATATGATAATTCTGTTCATTGACTACAGTTCAGCATTCAACATTATTGTTCCCTCCAAGCTCGTCACCAAGCTCAGAGCCCTGGGTCTGGACACCACCCTCTGCAACTGAATCCTGATGGGCAGATCACAGGCTGTGAGGATTGGCAACAACACCTCCTCCACACTGACTCAGTGTGTCCTCGGCTCTCTGCTGTACTCCCTGTTCAGATACGACTGCGTGGCTTTGCACGGCACCAACTCCATCGTCAAGCTTGCTGAAGACACCACGGTTGTAGGCCTGATAACCAACAACGGCGAGTCAGCCTATAGGGAGGAGGTAAGTGAACTGGCATTGTGGTGCCAGGACAACAACCTCAACATCAGCAAAACAAAGGAATTGATTGTTGACTTCAGGAAGCAGAGGAGGGAACATGCCCCGATCCACATAAACGGGACTGCAGCTGAGAGAGTCAGAGTCACGCACACCCACACAGACTTACACACATCCACATACGCGCATGTGCACACGCTCACACACATGCACACACACACACGAACATTCATGCTATACACACATCACAACAGACTCTTATTTACAATTTAACCACTTTCCCCCCAAACCCATTTCTCTGATACATGTGTAAATGTTGTACTATAAAACACTCCTATAATTGCAAGCTTCCATTGTATCTCATCAGCCTTGGCTAACAGCATGTTTCTTCACTGACCTGTCCACTCAAGGGAATCCAACTTCAATTTGCCCATAAACTCACATACAGTAGGGGAGAGTCGGGTAAGTTGAACCAAAGAGGTAAGTTGAGACACCTTTGTTTCTAGGTAACCATACACAAAATGAATACTTTTAAATATTTAGGAAGAGGTATTCATGTCATGGAGTCTGTGGAGGAAGAAACCACATGGAAAAAGTGGTAAGCAAATTATGTCCAACGAACTAAGTCAAATTCATTTATTGTGTTAGAGGTTTCATGATGTTTGTATCTAAACCAAAGAAGATAATTGAACGATTGTTCTATACATCAGTTGGGGTCTCTATAAGTTTCAATATTAGGTCATAAACCTAGCATGAAAGTGCATCCTTGTATCTGTGTGGGCTAATATAGTCCAAATGTTTGCGTTGAGCCAATGGTTGAGCCAATGACAGGTTGAGCCAATGACAGGTTGAGCCAATGACAAGTTGAGCCAATGACAAGTTGAGCCAATGACAAGTTGAGCCAATGACAAGTTGAGCAAACTGAAGTGTTTTCTTCCCAGGCGTAATACAAGGCATTATCGACAAAAGACAAAAAAAAAAGCTATTGTGACAGTGTTGAATTGTGGTTGGGAAATAAAGATAGACACAGATTTTAAAAAAGTAGTGGTAATATTTTATTCAGTACAGAAATTTGAAGCTGTCTTAACCCTCTTCCGTGGCTCAACTAACTCCATACCCAGGATAAGTTGTGCCAAGAGACCCCTTTTCTTTCGCACAAGCTATGTTTACTGCAATGTTTACATGAATTCTGATTATTTCCAGGGATACACAACATCCTGAAATATATGTAGATATCTTTGTTAGAAATAAAACCATATTTCCCTTAATGGAGTGATGCTGAATGTAAAAAAAAATCTCAATTGAACCCTTCTTCCCTACAGTACCCACCTCTGAGGCACAACCCAAAGAATGGGCAATCTGGAGATGTTGTGAGTTCGTATTTACCCCATGCCTCATCATATTAAATCAAGAGAAATGAGCCAGTGTTTACCTAATCACATTAATGGATATTTTTTACCTCAATATTTGCTTTGGAACCATTTTCTTTCACTGTAGTTTCAAAGCCCCTCTTTGAAAATCCACCCACTGCTTGTACACTATCATGTAAAGTGGGTTATTGTCATTGTTCAGGTGAGAGTGTGCATGGGTGTCCATATGTGCACTTCTGCTGATAACCCCCGTATTAATAATTCCATCTATTGATATTTAAAGTAGGCTAATAAATGCAGTCTCTAGTTTAGTGGGTACTTAATTGTTTACTATAGAGACGGGTTAGCTGACAACGTCACAGAAACGATGTGCGCACTTCAATGGGGCAAAAAGCTGTGTGTGTCACGCCTGCTCCCGCTCTCCCCACCCTCCCCCGGTGCAGCGCCAGGATCCCCAGCATTACGCACTCAAGCCACCATCAGTACGCACACCTGCCTCCTCCATGTCACGCACATCAGCAATCATTGGGCTCGACGTGGGACTCAATTACTTGTGTCATTACCTGTCCCCAAGCTGTGTTCCCTGCGTCGGGATTAATTGTCTCATGTTACCCGTGTTCTCACGCTGTTCCTGTCTTGTTTCCATGTCTGTTCCCGAATAAATGTCTGACTCCCCGTACCTGCTTCTCTTGTCCCATGTCGGTTGTGATTCTGGATAGAGAGAGAGAGAGAGAGAGAGAGAGAGAGAGAGAGAGAGAGAGAGAGAGAGAGAGAGAGAGAGAGAGAGAGAGAGAGAGAGAGAGAGAGAGAGAGAGAGAGAGAGAGAGAGAGAGAGAGAGAGAGAGAGAGAGAGAGAGAGAGAGAGAGAGAGAGAGAGAGAGAGAGAGAGAGAGAGAGAGAGAGAGAGAGAGAGAGAGAGAGAGAGAGAGAGAGAGAGAGAGAGGAGAGAGAGAGAGAGAGAGAGGAGAGAGAGAGAGAGAGAGAGAGAGAGAGAGAAAATTGAAAATGCTGTTTAGTCCCAGGCTAAGGGCTCTAAACCATATGTATCGCTGAAGTGTAATTCCCAACTGAGCCAGCATATGCAGCGTTTACCGTGAATCTCCACTAGCGTCCGGAGCAATTTAAGACATTTGCCTTTAAATGTCAATGCTGTAACGCTGAACTTCCGCCATATTGATTGAATAGAGCCCTTTTATTCTTTGTCCGGGAAACCAGCCCCGAAAGAGCTTGTGTCTAGGGTGATATTAACTTATTTGGTTGTGGATGTGCCTTAAGCTTCAGTAGTCTTGTAAACCCTTATAGCCTACCTGGTCACATTTTGTTGACTGACAGTACTATGTGACATGTCTAGCAGAGGGACACAACCCACATTTTCAGTCCCATTATAGGCCCTTCTTTTACTGTTTGGAAGAGCACTGAGGCTGGGAAAAGAGCTTTGCTGTCTGGTGCCAGGGCACATTGTCTATTTCTGTCTCACTTATTCTAAGCAGTCAGCACTGGCACATAGTGCTGTCTTGATCTGTATTTGGCCACAAACGGGTATTAAAACCCTTCAAGCTAACTGTGAATAAAATAGGGAGGCTAGAAGATGGAGAAACAGAGACTAGAGGTCACAGGATTTATTTAATAACTTGACATTATGTTACAGTATCAATCTTGTAATTGTTTCCATGATGCCAACATTTGAATGAGAGATGGTGTTTTTGACCCCTGGAGGTGAATTGATAATCATTCATATGACCCGAGCTTTAGATGAGGTTATGATGTAAGAAATCTTGAGTTCAGGAGTACCATTTTGAGTCTACAAATTTACAGCAGGTTAGCAATTTTTTGGGATTAATCTTATTCTGGAGGCAGCTCTGCAGTGGTCACTAGCTAGCGCTATCACAAATTAATAACATCTGATTTTAAACCTAACCCTAACTTTAACCCCAACGTAACCACACTGCAACAACAACAAAAAAGAATTCTCTGAAAGCCACGCCCCCAATAGGCCAACCCCCTTAAAATAACCTAATTACCCAAACATGGGTTAATTTTAACCAAAATTGTAAACAAAATTTTTCCTTCAATATTTATGCACATTAAATATTTTAATATAAATTTAATAACATTATTTAAATATAACAAAGTGGCAATTATCCCAACATTGGGATATGCATAGGTACTTGAGAAACTCATTTTCTTTTGGAAAAGTTGTCACGTTTGCATTAAAAACAGCACATATATATGTGTACATCATGTTTTACACAAAAACGGCATAAAAGCATAAAAACAGCATTTGAATATTACATTTAAATTTGTTAAGTACATGTGTTGTTAATTGGCTCGTTCGAGTGGTAAGGTGAAAGCAACCAACTGTAGACTGTTAGAGTTGCGTCAATTCGAATCTGGTATCAGGATAAATATGACAATGAGTCACCGATTATATACTATGTATTTTTTATGTGGTAAATGCAATTTTCGTATATACGGGCTCTCTGTCCCACCTCGCAGGGCAAAAACAGAGAACTGACAAGATGTATGTAAACAGTATTCTTTATACTGTGATAGACAGTTCCAACCCGTCTGTTGGCCTATCACAGTAGAGACTGGGCGTGGTTTAAACTTGCTCAGCCTATTGCAGGCGCTCAGGCGGGTCCCCGCTCTTGGCCCTTCTGTTGATAGATGTAAGTGTTGCTGTGAAGAACATCCATGCACTCATACCGTTATCTCGCACCTGGCTCCTGTTATCTAACAAAAGACCGCTTGTTCTCGCAACACCCCGCTCTGAATGTGCCCCCCCCTCCCAACTCATTGAACAGTTCCTGTCTTCATGCTACGTTTCCATCATGAGAAAGGCCCATGGCCATGAAACTGTTAACAATGTTTCAAGTCAGCTATGTTGCATAACACATACATACATCCACACAAGCCAACAGCAGATAATATTCAATGATATATATGGTAATGGCTATAGTGTAAAACACAGAAACCTCATAAGACGAAAGTTCCAGGAGTGAAGTTGGGGGGGAAGAGCATCTGCGACAGCCGAAGTCGGACACGGATGTGGTTTTCCAACAGCATGGCTTAGTGTTGCCGTTGTTTTTAAAAGATTTTCTTTGTAATGTCGAAATAAACGTTGTCTCCAACCCCCATATCACGCACTCACACAGTAAATACACTACATGACCAAAAGTATGTGGACACTTGCTCGTCAAATATCTCATTCCAAAATCATGGGCATTAATATGGAGTTGGTCATTGCTGCGGGGACTTGCTTCCATTCAGCCACAAGAACATTAGTGAGGTCGGGCACTAATGTTGTCGGCGTTCCAATTCATTCCAAACGTGTTCGATGGGGTTGAGGTCAGGGCTCTGTGCTGGCCAGTCAAGTTCTCCACACCGATCTCGACAAATCATTTCTGCATGGACCTCATTTTGTTATTTTGAAAACTTCCCAAAACTGTTGCCACACAGTTGGAAGCACAGAATCATCTAGAATGTCATTGTATGCCGTAGTGTTAAGATTTTCCCACTGGAAATAATGGCTCTGAACCAAATCAAATCAGCCCCAGACCATTATTCCACCTCCACCAAACTTTACAGTTGGCCCTATGCATTCAGGCAGGTAGCATTCTCCTGGCATTCGCCAAACCCAGATTCGTCTGTCGGACTGCCAGATGGTGAAGTGTAATTCATCACTCCAGAGAATGCTTTTCCACTGCTCCAGAGTCCAATGGCGGCGAGCTTTACACCATTCCAGCCAATACTTGGCATGGCACATGGTGGTCTTAGGCTTGTGTGCAGCTGCTCAGCCATGGAAACCCATTTCATGAAGCTCCCAACAGTTCTTGTGCTGACGTTGTTTCTAGAGACAGTTTGGAACTCGGTAGTGAGTGTTACAACCGAGGACAGACGATTTTCACGCGCTACATGCTTCAGCACTCGCCGGTCCCGTTCTGTGAACTTGTGTGGCCTACCACTTTGCTGCTGAGCCATTGTTGCTCCTCAAAGTTTTTCACTTCACAATAACAGCACTTACAGTTGACCGGGGCAGCTCTAGCAGGACAGAAAATTGACTTGCTGGAAAGGTGGCATCCTATGACTGTGCCACGTTGAAAGTCACTGAGCTCTTCAGTACGGACCATTCTACTGACAATGTTTATCTATGGAGATTGCATGGCTGTGCACTCGATTTTATACAACAATCAGCAATGGGTGTGGCTGAAATAGCCCAATCTGCTAATTTGAACGGGTGTCCACATACTTTTGGTGATATAGTGTATACTGCATGTGTACATTGTACTATCAATTGGTGCGAGAGATCCTCAAATATCACATTCAATTTTACATAACCACTGTAGGCTATACATGAATCGCAGCAAAGTTAGAGCCTGTTTCAGTCACGTCTTTAGTCACGTTAGCATGAGTCAAACAAAAACACCCTAATGATTGGTTGACAATAGAGCCACCCACAATGGAGGTGATGGCTGCAGGAGGAAGTTGGTGAATAGAAACTGCAGAGATTTTCAGTAGACTGCAGTCAAAACTTCATGATCTTTGATCACATGTTGAGTTCATGTAGTCGCCATACAGTCGCAAGTCTGATTATTTTTATACCCATAATGCAACACACTTTGGAAGGATGACCAACGATGGTCACCAACTTGACAAAATGAAAGATATTCATGAGTGCTGTCATGTTGCCAGGGGTGGAAACACGCTCAGGAGGCCTTGGCTCGGACCAGTTCGTGTGACCACTGTCTCCGGCTGGGTTCAACTTCCGTTGGGAGTCGGGCTGTCTTCATGAGGAAGATTGGTGGTCGGAGTTGATAGGGGTGTCATCTCAGCCGAGGCTCATTCCGGGTGTCTCTTGTAGTGTTTAGAGTCCGGATTCCGGGGATGATATACTGTCCTTGATTGGCTCTGGAGGGTTTTCGGAGTATGAATTGGCTGACATCAGTCCGGGGCAGCCTGAAGCCCTTGCTTTGGATTCGGCGGGGCAGAGTGAACCATTGGTGGTGAATGCGCCTTTGATGGAGTTTTTCTCCCCCGCAGCAGAGTTCCTCCAGGTTTAGGGGAAGGTATTTACCTCCTGTCTCTCCAGTGGTGAAGCATCGCTTACTCCTGTTTAAAGACATCGCCGATGAGTGGTGAGTTACTTAGCTTCAGAGGCTAACAAGGGGGCTAATCCCAGCTCGGAACTCCCTGAATCCGGTGTGGGCTGGGTTTCAGAACTCACCTTTCCTTCCCCACGTTCAGACACATGGTTGTCAAGAGTGGTGAATATGAAAACAAGCATGACAAAAAGTGGACGGGCATGCGCAGTTTCACCATGGGCGATGAGGACAGTGACAAGGGGGTATGGCGCATTCAGTTTTTGGGTCTCGTTCTATACTCAGTTCTGAATCATGCATTTTTGTCCTAACAGAAGAGGGTCGCATTCCGACTTTGCCTGGCACAGTTTCAGCTGGGGTTCAGTGGTGTAAAGTACTTAAGTGGTGTAAAGTAATTTAAGTAGTTTTTGGGGGTATCTGTACTTTACTATTTATATTTTTGACTACTTCACTGCCTTCCTGAAGAAAATAATGTAATGCAGACCTTATAAATCTGCACAAACCTGGGTCTCGCTGATCATTCCGTACCACACAAATTGATATGATTATTTATTTACTAACGAGCTAAATGATAACATAAGATATGCACACACATCGCCTCCACCGGTGCAGGGAGACCCTCTGTCATCTACTAGTGCGACCACCACCGTTGCAGCGAGACCCTCTACAACGTCTACATCATCCACAAGTATGACCACCACCGTTGCAGCGAGACCCTCTACAACGTCTACATCATCCACAAGTATGACCACCACCGGTGCAGCGAGACCCTCTACAATGTCTACATCATCCACAAGTATGACCACCACCGGTGCAGCGAGACCCTCTACAACGTCTACATCATCCACAAGTATGACCACCATCGGTGCAGCGTGACCCTCTACAACGTCTACATCATCCATAGGTATGACCACCACCATTGCAGCGAGACCCTCTACAACGTCTACATCATCCACAAGTATGACCACCACCGTTGCAGCGAGACCCTCTACAACGTCTACATCATCCACAAGTATGACCACCATCGATGCAGCAAGACACTCTACAACGTCTACATCATCCATAGGTATGACCACCACCATTGCAGCGAGACCCTCTACAACGTCTACATCATCCACAAGTATGACCACCACCGGTGCAGCGAGACCCTCTACAACGTCTACATCATCCACAGGTATGACCACCACCGGTGCAGCGAGACCCTCTACGACGTGTACATCATACACAAGTATGACCACCACCGGTGCAGCGAGACCCTCTACAACGTCTACATCATCCACAAGTATGACCACCACCGGTGCAGCGAGACCCTCTACAACGTCTACATCATCCACAAGTATGACCACCACCGTTGCAGCGAGACCCTCTACAACGTCTACATCATCCACAAGTATGACCACCATCGGTGCAGCAAGACACTCTACAACGTCTACATCATCCATAGGTATGACCACCACCATTGCAGCGAGACCCTCTACAACGTCTACATCATCCACAAGTATGACCACCACCGGTGCAGCGAGACCCTCTACAACGTCTACATCATCCACAGGTATGACCACCACCGGTGCAGCGAGACCCTCTACAACGTCTACATCATACACAAGTATGACCACCACCGGTGCAGCGAGACCCTCTACAACGTCTACATCTCATCCACAAGTATGACCACCACCGTTGCAGCGAGACCCTCTACAACGTCTACATCATCCACAAGTATGACCACCACCGTTGCAGCGAGACCCTCTACAACGTCTACATCATCCACAAGTATGACCACCACCGTTGCAGCGAGACCCTCTACAACGTCTACATCATCCACAAGTATGACCACCACCGTCTATGGGGAGATGAGGCGGAAGTACTGGATAATTGGAGGACGAGGAGCCATTCGTAAGCACCAATACGCCTGCGTAGAATGTCAGAGATGGCGGGCCGGAGCTACGGTGCCCAAAATGGCAGATTTACCCCCTGCTCGCTTGCGTCTCCTTAAACCACCCTCCTGGTCAACAGGAGTAGATTGCTTTGGTCCCTTGATGATCAAGTTAGGTCATCGTGTGGAAAAGCGCTGGGGCATTCTATTCAAGTGTTTGACAACCAGATGTGTCCACCTGGACCTACTGGAGAGTTTGGATACTGAAGCCTTCCTCATGGCCCTACGGCGGTTTATCTCCCGACGGGGGAAACACTACGAGATCCTGGCTGACAGAGGTACGAACTTCAAGGCAGGAGAAGCCAGGTTGGAGGAAGCCTTCCAAGCCATGGAACCCAGCCTCCAGGATCAGCTGATGGACCAACAAATCTCATTCAAATTTAACCCTCCAGGCGCTCCTCATTTTGGAGGAACATGGGAGCGAGAGATCAAATCTGTAAAGACGGCCTTACGAGTTGTACTAGGGGACCAAACTGTCACTGAAACTGTCTTGAGGACCGTCCTGATAGAGGTGGAAGGGATTCTGAACTCCAAACCCTTGGGATATCTCTCTGCAGACATCGCTGACACCGATCCGGTTACACCGAATATGCTCTTGATGGGACGCCGAGATGCGTCACTTCCTCAAGCCATGTATGCTGATACCAACCCCGTAGGCAGACGCCGGTGGCGACACAGCCAAATCTTAGCTGACCATTTTTGGGCCCGATTCATTCGGGATTACTTACCAAGTCTTCAGCACAGAGGGAAATGGCGAGGAGAAATGGCCAGCCTGGAAACTGGCCAAGTAGTAATGACGGTGGACCCTCAGCTGCCTCGAGCCTCCTGGCCGGTGGGCCGTATAACTAAGACCATGCCTGGGACCGATGGTCATGTTAGATCAGTGGAGATCCAGGTGAAGAACTGGACATATATCCGGCCAGTTGCCCGACTAATTCCTCTCCCTGAGATGACAGAGGACGGGGAGCAATGAGCCTTTTTTGAGGAGTGTGGAATTAAACAAATTTCCGGGGTGGCTGTAGAAAAGGCCCATGGAGTTGGTGAAATAATCCTTTAATTTATTGCCATTTACTCAGCTGGGCCAGGGGCGCTTTAATTAGGTCAGGTGGAAATGTCCGACAGATCTCAACTCCATAAAAGGAGGAAATTGCCATCGCCTGATCTCGCTGTTTTCTCTTCCTTAACTCCGTCTGATCCAGAAGTTCTGTGCGTCCATGAATCCACGTAAGTCGACCGACTTTTACCTTTCATCTGAATTATCTGTGGCGATCAGGAGAGTGGGCCATTCAGTTACTGTTAATAGTTATTACCGCGGAGCGCGGCTTGGAGCGCAGCTTCAAACATATTGTGTAATGTGAATTGTCAATGATCACGGCCCTACGGATCCTCATAGGCCAATTATGCAATCGATATGGTTCATGTGTATTGAAATGAATTATATGTACACATGAAGACAATTGAAAGAGTGGAATGAGAAACGTCATTGTTTGATAACTGATTGACTTTGATCCTGGGGATTATAGATTGTATAACCATTCCCTGTTTCTATTCTTTCATGATTTATGATAAATAGTTACGAGCCTAAATGACTCACAGATGAATACTATCGACTTCTTAATGAACTGGACTGTTGAATTCCCTAAATTATGTTAATAATGAATGATAGGATTTGATCTTTGATTATGAATTTGATTGGATACATGTTATTTGTTTCTTTTGTGATGCAGCACAGACTACTCAGTAAATATACCACTTTATCGTTAAAGGAATTCCTGCCTCAGTCTCATCCATTCCTCTGTCACCTGACACGTGACCACCTGTTCACCTTCACTGTCAGTCATCCTACCTGTCCAGCTACCCACACAGATTCCACTAATCTTTCACAGCGAGACCCTCTACAACGTCTACATCATCCACAAGTATGACCACCACTGTTGCAGCGAGACCCTCTACAACGTCTACATCATCCACAAGTATGACCACCACCGTTGCAGAGAGACCCTCTACAACGTCTACATCATCCACAAGTATGACAACCACCGTTGCAGAGAGACCCTCTACAACGTCTACATCATCCACAAGTATGACCACCACCGGTGCAGCGAGACCCTCTGTCATCTAAGAGTGCGACCACCACCGTTGCAGCGAGACCCTCTACAACGTCTACATCATCCATAGGTATGACCACCACTGGTGCAGCGAGACCCTCTACAACGTCTACATCATCTATAGGTATGACCACCACCGGTGCAGCGAGACCCTCTACAACGTCTACATCATCCACAAGTATGACCACCACCGGTGCAGCGAGACCCTCTACAACGTCTACATCATCCACAAGTATGACCACCACCGTTGCAGCGAGACCCTCTACAACGTCTACATCATCCATAGGTATGACCACCACCGGTGCAGCCATGGAAGATGATGAAATGGAGGAAGCACCTCTGGATCTAGGACCACCTGAGATTATTATGAACCTCATGGAGGTGACCACTGAGGACCTCGTTGAACAGGATGTGGCCAATGGAGACAAACGAGGAGAGAAACAGAGAGAGAAACAAAGAGGAACAACGTCACACCAGGCGTCATCGTACGTACCAGCCCCCAGATCCACTCAACTGATTTCAGCAGAGGCTCCTCCAAGTCGTCGAGGGGGATACAACCCAACCTGATGCTCACAGGAAGGAGGATGAAGAGGACCTCTTTGCCATGAGCCTGGTGCCAACACTGAAGAGGCTGCATCAGCAAAGAAAAGCAGCAGTCAAGGTTAAAATGTATCAGTTGCTTTTCGAAGCCGAGTTCAATGGTACATGTTTTTTCTCTCCACATCACAAGTAGTGTCATAAGTGTTGAGACAGTGAGGTAAAGTAGGTCATTTTTATAGTATACCCATGTAGGCTAATTGGTATTTCAGATCAAAGTATTAATATGAGGCAAATGTATAGCTGTTGTTTCTGGGTTAGAAAATATCCTAAAACAACAGTTTGCTGTCTAAATATTCACCTGTCATATTCATCTTTTGATCTGAAATACAAATTCCATGAGTAAAACAGCGAGAATTACCACCTTTACCACACTGTTCCAATACTTATGCCACTAACTAACATAAATCTCACCTTTTATGGTGTTATATTATGTAAAGCTTGTATGTGCTGTTTTTCTCTTCGCTTCCAGAGATGGAGTCCATTTAGCCGACCAGCTCACAGGAAGGACGGGAAGAGGAGAGGAGTTGTCTGGTTGTTGTTTTGACCTCCCTCATTGTATTTTTCTATTCTCATCTCACACACACACATCAGTTTCATTTGCATTCAGTCAATTCATAAAGTAATTTGTTTATAAAGTCTTAGAATAGCATTCATTATTAGTGTTACATAGATTTCTAAATTGACAGAATTGAAACTCATACACAGGAGAATTCACAGATGCTCTTGTTGGTCTCTTACATGACTATTTCATTTAAAACTACTTGAAAACCAGGGTGTTGAAACTGTTTGAAGTTATGTTCCAACGTCCATGACGTCCAGCGGCCATTTGTTTATTTAGCTGTGTCTACACATGATTGGCTTTTTTTCAGAGACAGAGACACACAGACACACCTATCCTCCACTCCTCTCTGTCCCTCAGATCTCCAGTGCCCTGACCTCTCTCCCTTTATGGCCATGTCTGAAGTTCCCCTACTACGTCTAGGCTTTATGAGTAGTGCCTGTATCTGTCTGCAATTGTGCCAAAAATACATGCTCTTGTTGTTCTCTTACAGATTACAGGCTACACATTCATTTGTAAAAAAAAATGTTTTTACACGCACATACACACACTCAGTTAGGATCACCACTTTATTTTAAGAAAGTGAAATGTCAGAATAATAGTGGAGAGAATGATTTATTTCAGCTTTTATTTCTTTCATCACATTCCCACTGGGTCAGAAGTTTACATACACTCAATATCTATCTATCTCAGTATCTGGTAGCATTGCCTTTAAATGGTTTAACTTGGGTCAAATGTTTCGGGTAGCCTTCCTCAAGCTTCCCACAATAAGTTGGGTGAATTTTGGCCCATTCCTCCTGACAGAGCATGGTGTAAAGGAGTCAGGTTTGTAGGCTTCCTTGCTCGCACACACATTTTCAGCTCTGCCCACAAATGTTCTATTTGATTGAGATCAGGGCTTTGTCATGGCCACTCCAACACCTTGACTTTGATGTCCTTAAGCCATTTTGCCACAACTTTGGAAGTATGCTTGGGGTCATTGTCCATTTGGAAGACCCATTTGCGACCAAGCTTTAACTTCCTGACTGATGTCTTGAGATGTTTCTTCAATATATCCACATCATTTTCTATCCTCATGATGCCATCTATTTTGTGAAGGGCACCAGACCCTCCTGCAGCAAAGCACCTCCACAACATGATGCTGCCACCCGCGTGCTTCACGGTTAGGATGGTGTTCTTCGGGTTGCAAGCCTCCCCCTTTTTCTCCAAACATAACGATGGTCATTATGGCCAAACAGTTGTATTTTTGTTTCATCAGACCAGAGGACATTTCTCCATGTGCAGTGGCAAACCATAGTCTGTTTTTTTTATTGCAGTTTTGGAGCAGTGGCTTCTTCCTCTCTGAACGGCCTTTCAGGTTACGTTGATATAGGACTCGTTTTACTGTGGATATAGATACTTTTGTACCTGTTTCCTCCAGCATCTTCACAAGGTCCTTTGCTGTTGTTCTGGGATTGATTTGCACTTTTCGCACCAAAGTACGTTCATCTCTAGGAGACAGAACGTGTTTCCTTCCTGGGGCGGTATGACGGCTGTGTGGTCCCATGGTGTTCATACTTGCGTACTATAGTTTGTACAGATGAATGTGGTACCTTCAGGCGTTTAGAAATTGCTCCCAAGGATGAACCAGACTTGTGGAGGTCTACAATTTTGTCCTGAGGTCTTGGCTGATTTCTTTTGATTTTCCCATGATGTCAAGCAAAAAGGCACTGAGTTTGAAGGTAGGCCTTGAAATACATCCACAGGTACACCTCCAATTGACTCAAATGATGTCAGTTAGCCTTTCAGAAGCTTCTAAAGCCATGACATAATTTTCTGGAATTTTCCAAGCTGTTTAAAGGCACAGTCAACTTAGAATATGTAAACTTCTGACCCACTGGAATTGTGATACTGTGAAATAATCTGTCTGTAAACAATTGTTGGAAAAATGACTTGTGTCATGCACAAAGTAGATGTCCTAACCGACTTGCCAAAACTATAGTTTGCTAACAAGACATTTGTGGAGTGGTTGAAAAACTAGTTTTAATGACTTCAACCTAAGTGTATGTAAACTTCCGACTTCAACTGTACCTGTCATGTTCTTTCCTGTACTTGAATACTTATTAAATTGTAATTTTTTCATAGTCAGTTATTTAATTTGTTTATTAATATCTCATTTAGACTTAATCTGCTTATTTTTTCCCAACACCTTTGCAGATCTAAGACCAGATGAAAGTAAAAAACGCATTCTCTTCCTAACTAGTTTTTTTCCCACCTGTATTTTGTCAGGCCAGTGAACATGGTGGTAAACTGTACTATTTGTATGGACCCTAGGTTACCTAGGTTACCCTTTCCCTTTGTTATCATACTAACTGTATGTCGTATAACCTTAATTAGTGCTCCCGCTCACCTGATGTACCATGCCAGGTGTGTATAATACTGACGTTAGTGGGAGAGGGAAGGGGTTAAGGTGTGGTTTTTACTCCCAAATTTCACTTAAATATAGCGGCTCTTGGAATGACCTCCGCAGGTAGAGAACACGTGGCCTTCACGAAAGCATCGACATTTGAGGGGCTAAGACCAAGCACTCTCCGATACACTCTCCACCGGCACACCCAAAGGCACATTCAACAAGTAGCCTTGCCCTGGAAAATTGTTTGTTAAAGATCCTTACAGGCTTTGGCAATGGCAGCTGGCATCCAGTGTAAGGCCTCATGAGGTTGGGTCTCAAAGGGAAGGCCTCGTCCCCGACAAAGACGTGGGGAACGGGTCCCAGGTCTTCAGCCCCAGGGAGTGACACAGGTGGTGGAATCTCCGCTTGGTGAGAATGGGGGCCGGTTCTCCGGATGGCCTTCTCCTTCGTTCTCGGGTGTAAGTCTCTGATTGTCCACAAGAGGTCACAATGTCCTTCTTCTTAGTTGTCTGTTTACTTGCACTCGTTCTGGAAAAGTGGTCTTCTGAGGACGGCTAATCAACCTTGTTGATGATCCCAGAGGGCTGATGAAAACAGTGTAGGCACTTGAAGAGAATAACTGGATGGTCCCACTTAAATTCACCTTCTTAGATATAGTTACTCAACCGTAGCATTGATTGTTAAGAGGTTCTTTTGTCTTCTTCAACCTCGTGTTGCAGTTTTTGGGGTCGTGACTAAGGTGGACCAAGTTGCAGCTTATGGTCCGTCTACTCTGATATGTTCATTCTTAACTCAATCCTTTTATACCCTCGGGTAGAAGGGGGCATTTAGGTCATGCTGACACGGTCTCTCGGCTCCCTGGGGCGTGACTAGTTACGAGGTAACATATCATAATTTACTATGATCTCGTTAGAGAACTAAAATCACAATCTTATCGTCACAAAAACATTCTCTTTATCCTTGATATTTTCTACACAACATAAAGGGTGTAGACCTGACATACAGTGTAAAAGCTCTTCAAGTTACAATGTTTCCGTAATAGCATCTTCATAATGTCACAGATTATGGTCTGTCTCGTCTGATATGTTCATTCTTAACTCAATCCTTTTATACCCTAGGGTAGAAGGGGGCATTTACGTCATGCTGACATAAAGAGTGTAGAAGGTTTACTTCACCGGCCTTCTAGGCGTCTCTGAACTGGATCATTACCGCCAACCCCGGACTGTCTTGTCTCATTACGCACACCTGGTTCCCATTCCCCCTGATTAGTATGTGTATGTGCCCTCTGTTCCCCATTGTCCTTGTTGATTATTGTTCCATGTCCATTGGTCTTGTGTGTACCTGTGCTCTGTTGTATCAGCTTGCGTGTCAATGTGTTAGTGTGGACTTGTTATTACGGGTCAAATCATATACTGTGTATTTATTAGAGGGTTACACCTTTGTCATGACGTTGGCCTCTTTGGGTATAGCAAGCCCCATCCCCCTCTCCCTGCCACCCCCTTTCCTCCTTCAACTAGGTTGCTGTGGTCAGAGAGACGTCGTAAATTCCTGAGGATCTCCTCATGGACAAACAGTATAGAGAGAGTACATTTTTATAGAGGACAAAGGAAATCCTTCCACCTCACAGAACTTGAGGTACGAACAAATTTCATGTTCCGGAGAAAGTATAAAAGATTGGTGAAGAATCCAGCTACGAACTGGTCCGTTTGTCACAACTTGGGGAAGCTCATGGGAGAAGGTGTGGCCACATTACCATAACGCTGTTTACATAATAGCCTCAGATATGAGGTTTACATCTAATTGTTGTATAAGATGAATGAGTGAGTATGATACTGTTTGTATAATTGTGTAATATGATTTTTTACTTTTTAATGAAGAAAAATACAATTCCCTTTTGATTTGAACTAAATCAGAGGACCGCCCCTGAGCCCAGTTAGGGTCAGGCCTCCTGGGACAGCCCTTTTTCGGCCCTTCCGAATTTAAGACAATTGATGTATGGATGACTCATAGTGAAGACTGCGTTTGTGCAGATAACCAACAATTTACGACGTTTGGAATGAGACTAACGTGAGGTAAAGTAAATAATTCATTAATTCGAAGACTAATTGATCAGATAAAATATCTGAAAAGTTATTTTAGGAAATTATAACTTTGTAATCTGAATATTTTTTCCTTGGTGCCCTGACTTCCTAGTAATTACGGCTATATGATTAATCAGTCTAATCGCGTAATAACTCATTACAGAGAATCTTTGATAAAAACAATCAGTCTTCAGTTAATGATAGTAAAGACACAACACCTTGCTCTTTGTTTTAGTTACAGCCCTGTGTTCTATACATACGTGTTTGGGCTTCGTCCCCATCATGTTCATGACGTACGCTAGTATGGGTAGAGAAATAAAATCCCCTATTTCGTATTCCTGTGCCTGTCTCCTAGCATTATACAGCGTGACAAGTAACAATTTTAATGACATCACAAAATAGACAAACATTTTCCATATTCCATCTCTCATCATTACCAACATCCGGATGTTGAGATATATTGTCTCAGTGTCCATTGTTTGATGAAATTATGGGCGGAAAGAGTCTCTCGGTAACAAAGAGATTTTTACCTTCCCAATACTGCAGGGCAAGAGACAGAAAGTTCTCTCTAAATTTCCAACCGGCTGTTAAGTAATAACCTGGTCTAGAAGTGTCATTCCCTGGCCATAGAGAGGCTTTTATTCTCTATTTTGGTTCGGCCAGGGTGTGACTAGGGTGGGCATTCTAGTGTCTTTATTTCTATGTTTTCTATTTCTTTGTGTTTGGCCGGGTGTGGTTCTCAATCAGAGGCAGCTGTCTACCGTTGCCTCTGATTGAGAACCATACTTAGGTAGCCTTTTCCCCACCTGGGTTTGTGGGTAGTTGTTTTCTGTTTAGTTTGGTTACCTTACAGAACTGTTCGTTTGTCTCTTTGTTATTTTTGTTCAAAGTGTTCTGAGTTAATAAAAAATCATGAACACGTACCACGCTGCGCTTTGGTCCACTCAGATGAGCGTTACAAGAAGAAAAAGAAACGCACACCTATTTAGGCGAGGTGCTGGCTAGCGGAGTAGAACACCTATTAAGGCGAGGTGCTGGCTAGCGGAGTAGAACACCTATTTAGGCGAGGTGCTGGCTAGCGGAGTAGAACACCTATTAAGGCGAGGTGCTGGCTAGCGGAGTAGAACACCTATTAAGGCGAGGTGCTGGCTAGCGGAGTAGAACACCTATTTAGGCGAGGTGCTGGCTAGTGGAGTAGAACACCTATTTAGGCGAGGTGCTGGCTAGCGGAGTAGAACACCTATTTAGGCGAGGTGCTGGCTAGCGGAGTAGAACACCTATTTAGGCGAGGTGCTGGCTAGCGGAGTAGAACACCTATTTAGGCGAGGTGCTGGCTAGCGGAGTAGAACACCTATTTAGGCGAGGTGCTGGCTAGCGGAGTAGAACACCTATTAAGGCGAAGTGCTGGCTAGCGGAGTAGAACACCTATTAAGGCGAGGTGCTGGCTAGCGGAGTAGAACTCCTATTAAGGCGAGGTGCTGGCTAGCGGAGTAGAACACCTATTAAGGCGAGGTGCTGGCTAGCGGAGTAGAACACCTATTTAGGCGGTGCTGGCTAGCGGAGTAGAACACCTATTAAGGCGAGGTGCTGGCTAGCGGAGTAGAACACCTATTAAGGCGAGGTGCTGGCTAGCGGAGTAGAACACCTATTAAGGCGAGGTGCTGGCTAGCGGAGTAGAACACCTATTTAGGCGGTGCTGGCTAGCGGAGTAGAACACCTATTAAGGCAAGGTGCTGGCTAGCGGAGTAGAAAACTTGAAAATAGAAGAGAGTCGCACACTCTAGGAGCTCAGATGCAAAAATGTAATTACCAACGTTTCGACTGCCAAGCTGTCTTCATCAGGGTATAATCACAAACACTGTGGGATGACTCGTTTATATAGTGTCAAAAAACACACAGGTGTCTGTAATCATGGCCAAGAGTGGCCTAATATCATTGGTTAATTCTCAAATATTAAAATGGCATATAAAAAACAAATGGATAGCATACGATCATAGATTCATTTTAGACTACACAAGCTTACAAACAATTACAATGGCAAAGTCACAATAATCACAAGAATGGCTTCAGATCAAGACCGAAGGGAGCAAGGGTCTTTAAGTTAAAGATCCAGGCAGCCTCTCGTTTTAACAATAAATTATCAAGGTCACCCCCTCTCCTAGGGTGGGTGACATGTTCGATGCCAATATAACGCAGAGACGAAATCGAGTGGCCTGCCTCCAAAAAGTGGGCCGCAACTGGGTAAGTCAAGTTTTTGCACCTGATGGTGCACAATGACCCCAATGCTCTGAGATACGCACTTTTAATTCGCGTTTTGTTTTACCCACATAGTTTTTACCACAAGGACAAGTTATAAGATAAATAACTGCCTTCGTGGAGCAAGTGATAACACTTTTGATTGGGATCTGTTTCCCTGTTTGTGGGTGTTTGAAGGATCTACATTTATAAGTGCCATTGCATTGAGCACAGCCATTACACCTGTAGTTTACATCCAGTAGGGGCACAAATAGACGTTGTTCAGGAACATCTTGGGGTGTTAAATCAGAGTTTACCAATTGGTCTCTGAGATTTCTGCCCCGCGAGAATACGACCAAGGGAAGGTCCGAAGATACATTACCGAGACTATCATCGGATTTTAGGATGTGCCAATGTTTGTGAACAATTCCCTTAATTTGTTCAGAGCGCTTTGAATAGCGGGTAGTTAGAACACAAGAATGCTGTAACGCTTTCTTCCTGAGAAGGAGAGGCGGACCAAAACGCAGCGTGGTTGAAGTTCATGGTTCTTTAATAAGAGACACTTATCATGAACAAACTATAAGACAATAAACGTGAAAACCGAAACAGTCCTAACTGGTGCAGCAAACACAAAGACAGGAAACAATCACCCACAAAACCACAACACAAAACAGGCTAACTCAATATGGTTCCCCAATCAGAGACAATGACTAACACCTGCCTCTGATTGAGAACCATAACAGACCAAACATAGAAATAGACAAACTAGACACACAGCATAGAATGCCCACCCAGCTCACATCCTGACCAATACTAAAACAAGAAAAACACAAAAGAACTATGGTCAGAAAGTGACAAATGCGTCTCGTTTTGTTTTGAATTTTCTCAATGGCACTATTAATATGATAATTTTTGTACACCCTCTCCTTGAACTTTCTTTGCCTCTCAGCCATATTTCTGTCGAAATCTGATAGTTTTTTTGCAAATTCTTTTGATTCGACAGTTGGCTGTAGGGCAAACTATTTTTCAAGGGAAGTGGGTGACAGATATCAGCCCTCAACAAACTGTTACGATCAGTAGGTTTCCTGTAAAGATCAGTGTTTCGAACATTATCTTCACACAAGATCAGAAGATCAAGAAAACGAATAAAACCGCCCCCCCCCCCCTCTCCTGTGGGAGAAAGGGAGGTATGGCTATCTGTCAGCCATTGCCAGTTGATCTGGCACCTTTGATTCTCACCAAGGAGAGAGAGTCATGACACCTTGCTACTGCGTCGTTAGTATCACCTATTCATCCAGGTCTTTAATTGTCTGACTTTTCAATGGCCTCATGGTGACATCCCTAAACTTTTCCTTCTGGTCCTGTAGCTCAGTTTAGAAGGACGACTGCATCTTTGATTTGTCTGGGTGGTTTAATACATCATCCACAGCATAACTATTAACTGGACCATGCTTAAATATATATTCAATATGTGATTTGTTATTGTTACCCATCTACCAATCACTGCAATTCTTTATGAGGCTTTCAAAAAGCTTCCTGATCTTTGTAGTTGAATCTGTGCTTGAATAATTCTTGACAATAATTCCAACATAAGAAGGTGGGGAATGGTCAGTGGGGAGCTATAGAAAACTAATGTCATATTGGTTTTTATTTTCATGAAAAATTGTCATTAAAAATTGTATGGATGAAATACTGTAACTTAGAAAGTATATCCCCTAATCTGTCAAGATTCCATCCAATACGTTGTGCATACAGTATGAAAAAAACGATGAAAATAATTTTGTTGAGATAGGAATGTGATTTTAGGAGGTATAAGAGAATCTGTCACTTATAAACTGTGCATAAGTAAGTAGCTACACCCCGAGTGAGGTCAGAGAGAGTGTCAGACTGACGGAACCCATTGGCCAGAGTGCATTAAAAGGCTTGGTAACGAAATTAACATTAGACCAGGAAATATGAAGCGGGAGCTACATGTTTGAAATGGTTAGATTTGCAGTCCACCTATGGTAAACACGAGGTGAAGAAAATACCTCACTTCCCAGACGAGACCAGAACATTGCCAGGTTGCAGCTGTCCATGTAAAGTGGTCTGAATCCTGAACGCTGAGTATCAACACGAGGTGTAGGCGAGAAGCTTACCTTCCAGACAATCACTGTATGCTACTCTCATCACCCCAATGGGAACTATCGACACGGCTGGCTGGCTAGCTTCTAGAGTGAACAACAGTAGAAGAGATGGGTCCGGACCCTTTTTTCACACACAGAGCCTTACAAGCGTGGCGCTGAAAGGCCAACCCACATCCTTCCTAAGAAGGCCTGGTTCCAACAGAGATAAACGGCGAACAAAGGCATTCATACGTAAATACATTCATGATTTCGTATTCCAGATGTCGTTTTCCTAAATTAAATGTATCGAAGATAAGTGCTTTTTTTCTCTCTCTCTCTCTCTCTCTCTCTCTCTCTCTCTCTCTCTCTTTCTCTCTCTCTCCATGTCGTTGTGTACAAGCCGCCATATTTTGTGAGTCCACTAGCGACCTTCGCTCATGTAAAGGGAGTATGTTAATTCTGTGTTATTTAGTTAGCTCGTAAATAAATAATTAAATCAATTTGTGTAGTACTGAATCACGAGTAAGGCTGGGTTTTTTGCAGAGGCATGAGGTTTCAACTGGTCAGAATGATGATAAGAGGCAATGATTAATATGTTGACTGTTTTATGGATGGGATAGGTAAAGACCGGTAGAGTTTAATTCAGGAGATGCTAACTCTTTAAACAAACTCTTCTGTGGTGCTCCAAATTCCTAATGAGTTAATTGTTACATTATTAATTTAATCGGGTAATAATTACGGGTTACAATAGTTAGTGGATGTCATCAGATTAATGAAAGTAAAGTCACGACAATCGGGTTCTGGTTCAACTCCCTGACCAAGGCCCTTCTCCCCTGATTGCTCAGTTTGTCCGGGCTGCCAGCTCTAGGAAGAGTCTTGGTGGTTCCAAAATTATTCCATTTAAGAATGAGGTGAGGCCACTGTGCTCTTGAGCTTCAATGGTGTAGACATGTTTTGGTACCCTTCCCCAGATCTGTGCATCGACACAATCCTGTTTCGGAACTCTACGGACAATCCCTTCTACCTCATGGTTTTTGCTCTGATATTCACTGTCAACTGTGGGACCTTTTATATAGACAGGTGTGTGCCTTTCCAAATCCACATTTACCACAGGTGGACTCCAATCAAGTTTTAGTAACATCTCAAGGATGATCAATGGGAACAGGATACACCTGAGCTCAATTTCGAGCTTCATAGCAAAGGGTCTGAATACTGTTTCTGTTTTTTATTTGTAATACATTTGCAACGATTAAAAAAAAATGTGTTTTCACTTTGTCATTATAGGGGTATTGTGTGTAATTAGAAAAAATGTAATTTAAATAATTTTAGAATAAGGCTATAACGCTACAAAATGTGGAAAAGGGGAAAGGGTCTGAATACTTTCCGAATGCACTGAATTTAAAGCCCAAATCATGACTTTAAAGCCCAAAAATGGACGTAGCAATCACAGATTTCCCTTCTAAACTTTTACTCTCTACAGTAAGTCAGTGTGTATCTCTCCCTCTGTCTCTCTGTCTCTGTCTAGGCTGCTCCATGCGGTGACAGAGGGTGAAAGCGAGGAGGTCAGGGAGATGAGCTGACGGGACCCCAGCAGGATCTGGTCAGCAGCCTGGCAGAGCTCTATCAGGGAATGACATCCCAGGTCCACAGCGGCAAGACGCAGAAGAAACGTAAAGAACTGGGGCTGCATTTCCCCCATATCATAGGTCTATGCCCGCAGTGAGCTCTGTTTGGAATTTATCAATATGAAAGGCTCATGGCTCTAAAGTATAAAATTACGCCTCTATTTTGTACTAATCAGCGAGCGTCTCATCTAAACAGTTGGCTTTCGATTCTTCTGTGATACGCGATCAGTGTAACAGCTCAAAACCTACAATGGCGAGAACCTTGTTACTATGTTGATCTTCCCCTGCAGAGTGTCAGTCCACATCTCCCCACCCGCCTGCAGGTGGCACCCAGCACTCTCCGATGAGGCAGAAGATGAAGACGATGAACCGCTCGCTACAGATGCTTAACGTTGCCCGTCTGAACGTGGCCCAGAAGAGCCAGGCTAGGGAGACGGGGCCACGGCTGGACCCAACATCCAACGTAAGTGTATCTGTCTGACTCAACATGATCTAAGGGATTGATAGTTGGTATTCAGCAGTCATAAAATGGCTTATTTACTTTGAATAAATTATGGTTAAGTGACTGTCTTTCAGTGACTCTGGTCACCCAGAGAGTACGGGTGTTAACCCCGGTGTCTAAATTCCCAAATTCCCACATGCCTCTTGTGTAGCCCTTTACACTCATACATGTATTCGGTAAAAAATTGCAGATTTGGACACTGATAAATGCCTAATTTGGAACACAGTCGCTGTACAGTAACATGCTATACATGACGTCAGAGCTCTGGCTCTATGCTTCACAGCCCTGTATGGGTTTTGACTGACAGCTGTTCTGACCTTGAGCACGTCGCGCGATAAGAAGTTGCCCCCCATAACTACCACTAATTGGTCAAATTTTGCAAATGTTCTGTTGTCTGAGTGAGTGAAATGCCATGAATTAAGAAGACTGTATTTTGAAAGACTGTATTTTGAGGACTGTAATAAATACCGCTTTGATGTCATTGCAAGCCAAACACTTAGAGTCCAAATGTGCACATTTCCAAAGAATAAAACTCACGTCATAAAACAGTGTCAATATTTCTGATCACTATGTTTGATGTGCAGTTACAAGATGACAAGTCGTTACACCCTGCGTTGTGCTGAACCAAATGAGACTATTGTGAAGAAAACTAGCACCGGAATACACTCGTGACTTCTTTCTTCACCAAATTTACGATCACTTTCCCTGAAATGCATTGCGAAAGCTTAACACTGCAATAATTGTGTGAGTGCGGGGATGCAGGGTTGTGTTCCAACCAAAACAACTACAAGTGTGCTCGTTTTAGATCCTCAACAGCACAGCTAGGAGAGCTAAGAAAAGCACCTTATAGTTGAAGACTCTTCTTTGAGTCATCAATGGCATCGAAATGACTTAGGATCAGTGCACACTTTGCAGAGGTGTGTGGCCACTTGATGACAAATGTTACTCCTCTCACACAAACCGTGGTATATATTTATTTTATTATGTTGCACCTACCTTGCATTATCCAAGGGAAATTCACATCATTTACTGAATGTATCCAACATATTCTTTTCATATTTCTTCTGTAAGAATCATTTCAATTAAGCCCTATCCATGTAGGCCCATTCCCACAAGGTAAAAAATGATACAGGGCCTTCGGAAAGTATGCACACCCCTCAACTTTTTCCACGCGGTGTTGTTCTACAGCCTTCATTTAAAATAGATTAAGTCGACACACATGTTTTCAAATGAAAGCTGAAAGTATCCAATTCCTTTTGTATTGCAAGGCAAAATGGGGTTTGCGTTATATGAGTTTAACATGTATTTGTTTAGGAGAAGTTATTACTGTAACTGATTTGGTAGCAGTACACCGGGGGGATAATGGTGCCTAAGAAACATTTGAAATGTTCGGACTGTTTGATTTGTCAGGTCTGTCCCGACAGAGCAGTGCATCGTGGAGGAGTCGCCAGTGAAGCCCCCAGGTCAGTGACTGATGCTAAGAGTGGATATGAAACAGACATTTCTGAACTCCAGCAACCTGGACAGAGCTCTCTCCTCCCAGCTCCTACTCAGCGACAGCTAAATAGGCCGGTGGACTAAACACCATTATTACAGGCGTATCACTACAGTTATTACTGTTCACTATTCTGTGGAGTCTTTCAACTGACACACATTGACAATTTGATCATTCAAATACTGTAGATGCGGTAAACCTGCGATCAGTACGGTCTCCGGTACGTCTCGTATTTGGAGCCACTCAGTCTCCTGCTACCAGGTCCAGCCGGAGGCAGCTGTCCACTAACTCTGATGTCTTCGAGATAACTGGTCCATCTCGTTGAACCTCTTCAGTTGTCGTATACCACATTGTTTTCTCCCAAGCAAAGAATAACTATGCTGATTAGTTTGCGATACTTATTGATAATATTTGATTGGTTTTCCTTTCAGAGTCCAAAGAAAACTCCTACAAAAGTCGCCTGGTAGAGACGGTAGGTTTGCGAAAGGGAACAAGACACCCAGAAGCCCTCAGAACCCCAGAACAACCAGACCCTACAGGGTCCAGGGCTACTCGGTCACAGACAGACCGGTGGCAGGGCCCTCTCACGGGCAGGACGGCATGGCCCTGAGAGGCAGCCCCTTCAGATTCCCAGCCAGGAGGAGCCTGGTGTTGGAACTCCAAAAGGAGTGCCCTCTGAAGGGCATCCTGAGGACCCCCGGTCATGACCTTACTGGATTCTCTTTCTCCCTCCGGAGCTCGCCAACTCCAGAGCCCACCCTGCTCCAGAACGCCCAGGAAGTGTGTCACCTGGTCATCGTCTCCACAGAAACCCAGAGTTACAGAAAGGAACGCACCCTTCAAGGTGCCGGAGTCGCCTCTTCTTTTCACCCGAAGCTTTCCTGTTGATGAACACACCCAACAAATTCTGCAGTCTGCTCAAGAGTCCTAGACGCAAACAGGCAATTTTTATGACTCCAGCAAAAATAGCCCAGAGAAGGAACAGAAATTCCTCACAAGTGTCTCTGTCTAGGATTCCAGAAAATTCTGCTGTGGTTGGCGCTGAAACAACGCCAGAGAAAAGTGAATATCAGAGGTCTTCCGAATGGCATATGGGAAAGTTCAACACACCTGTTAAGGAGGAGCAGGACCTCCCTGATGGTCCCCAGAAATCCCCCTCTTCTTGTTCCACACCACCTCCTGACCACTTTTCCCCACCCACTCCCACCACCACAACCCCCAGGAAATCTCCAAGCCTTGGCCCCCGCACGCTCACTTGCTCTGGAAAGACTCTCTCCATGTCTCAACACCAAAGCATGCTCACACCAACAAAGGCCACCTCCGTAATGTCAAAGTTCAACTGAATAAAACGACTGTTGCCATCTCTATAGGATCAAGGATTATCAAAAGCCGTGCTATAATTTCTCAGACAACCCAAAGATTCCTAGATTTTTCACTCGTTTTGCACGAGTGCTGCCATCTCTCCACGGTTTCTGGTTTGGGTAGGTTTAAATAGTCACAGTGGGTATAATGTTTCCTATACATTTCCTGATGAACTCAGTCATCGTATCCATGCATTCGCATTAGCTAGTTAACGCTAATTGCTAACATTAGGCACTTCAAGAAGCTAAGTAAACAGAATGATCATTACACAGGTGCACTTTGTGCTGGGCGCAGTTTTGTCACACAACATAATGCCACAGATACCTTAGGTTTTGAGGGGACAGGCAATTGGAACATTAGGCAAGGCTTGACCATGCAAACCAGTTCTGTTATGTCATAAACCTCTTATTTTGTTAATTTCTAGTTACAATTTCTGTACCTGTCACAATTTTTTAAACAAGCTGCTAGTTATATTATTTTATCACAGTTTTGGTTCATGACTGGACACAGTGAACGGGCAGTAAACCTAACTGCTTTAAAAGTGTCCAGGTTTTTCCTGGCCAACTCCATTGTCCTTTCCTTATCAGCAAGTATATGTGATAAAAGGCACCTGATAGTCTAAATCAGAAATCACCCTATCCTGTTCAAAGGTCAGAGCTGTAAAGCACATTATTCTAAACGACAGACAATCATTGCCTACAGAAGGTACACACCCATTTACTTTTTGCACATTGTGTTGTGACAGCCTGAATTTAAAATGGATTAAACTGAGATGTGTTTGTCACTGGCCTACACACATTACCACAAATCAGTGAAATAATGTTTTTTAGACATTTTTCAAAATTATTTATAGAAATTAAATCTAAAATGTCTTGAGTCAATAACTATTCAAATCAAATCACATTGTACGTGTCACAAACACGTGTTTAGCAGATGTTATAGCAAAATGCTTGTGTTTCTAGCTCTAACAGTGTAACGGCTCTCGTGGGTTGAAGGAGACCAAGGTGCAGCATGGTAGGCGTTCATGATTTTTAATATTAACTGAACACCGCAACGACATAACAAACGCGCACAGTTCTGTCAGGCAACAAAACAGCTAAACAGAAAATAATTCCCCACAAAACCCAAACGGAAAATCACAACTTATATATGATCCCCAATCAGAGACAACGATAGACAGCTGCCTCTGATTGGGAACCACACATGGCAAAAACAACAAAGAAATAGAAAACATAGAAACAGAAAACATAGAATGCCCACCCTAATCACACCCTGACCTAACCAAAAACAGAGAAATAAAAGGCTCTCTAAGGTCAGGGCGTGACAAACAGGACAGTAGTATCTAACAATACACACAATCTAAAGTAAAGGAATAGAATTAAGAATATATAAATATATGGACGAGCAATGTCAGAGCGGCATAGAATAAGATACAGTAGAATAGAATAGAATACAGTATCTAAGTAATGAAAAATATGTAAACATTATTAAAGTGACTGGTGTCACTTTATTAAAGTGGCCAGTGGTTTCAAGTCTATGTATATAGGGCAGCAGCCTCTAATGTGCTAGTGATGGTTATTTACCAGTCTGTATGCTTTGAGATAGGTGTTTTTCAGTCTCTCGGTCCCACCTTTGATGAACCTGTACGGACCTCGCCTTCTGCATGATAGCGGGGTGAACAGGCAGTGGCTCGGGTGGTTGTGGTCATTGATGATCTTTTTGGCCTTCTTGTGACATCGGGTGCTGTAGGTGTCCTGGAGGGCAGGTAGTTTGACACCGGTGATGCGTTGGCTGTACAGTTTCCATACCAGGCGTGTCTGTAAAAGTTTGAGGGTTTTAGGTGCCAAGCCAAATTT
The DNA here is from genome assembly GCF_002021735.2 of Oncorhynchus kisutch. Classification (NCBI taxonomy): domain Eukaryota; kingdom Metazoa; phylum Chordata; class Actinopteri; order Salmoniformes; family Salmonidae; genus Oncorhynchus; species Oncorhynchus kisutch. The sequence goes on from NC_034195.2 coordinate 5,579,555, forward strand.
CTTCAGCCCCACTGTCTGTGTGGGTGGGCCATTTCAGTTTGTCGGTGATGTGTACGCTGGGGAACTTGAAGCTTTCCACCTCCTCTGCCGCGGTGCCGTCGTTGTGGAAAGAGGGGTGCTCCCTCTGCTGTTTCCTGAAGTCCACAATCAGCTCTTTGTTTTGTTGACGTTGCGCGAGAGGTTATTTTAGCTGGCACCACACTCCCAGGGCTCTCAACTCCTCGCTGTAGGCTGTCTCATCATTGTTGGTAATCAGGCCTACTACTGTTGTGTCATCTGCAAACTTGATGATTGAGTTGGAGGTGTGCGTAGCCACAGTCATGGGTGAACAGTGAGTACAAGAGGAGGCTGAGCACGCACCCTTGTGTCCCCAGTGTTGAGGATCAATGAAGTGGAGGTGTTGTTTCACCACCTGGGGGCGGCCCGTCAGGAAGTCCAGGACCCAGTTGCACAGGGCGGGGTTCAAACCCAGGGCCTAGAGCTTAATGATGAGCATGGAGGGTACTATGGTGTTGAATGCTGGGATATAGTCGATGAACAGCATTCTTACATAGGTATTCCTCTTGTCCAAATGGGATAGGGCAGTGTGCAGTGCGATGGCGATTGCATCGTCTGTGTATCTATTGGGGCAGTAAGCAAATTGAAGTGGGTCTAGTGTGTCAGGCTGAGTTGCAGTTATTCAGCCCCTTTGTTATGGCAAGCCTAAATAAGTTCAGGAGTAAACATTTGCTTAATGGACTCTGTAACCCACACATACAATTATCTGTAAGGTCCCTCAGTCGAGCAGTGAATTTCAAACACAGATTCAACCATAAAGACCAGGGAGGTTTTCTAATGCCTCACAAAGGTCACCTATTGGTAGATGGGTACAAATCAAAAAGCAGATATTGATTATCCCTTTTGAGCATGGTGAAGTTATTAATTACACTTAGGATGGTATATCAATACACCTAGTAACTATAAAGATACAGGTAATGCTGATTCCAAACTATGTTGCCGGAGAGGAAGGAAACCACTCAGGGATTTCACCATGAGGCCGGTGGTGACTTTAAAACAGTTACAGAGTTTAATGGCTGTGATAGGAGAACTGAGGATGGACAAACAACATTGTAGTTGGAAGCATGTACAGAATATTCCTAAACATGCATCCTGTTTGCAACAAGGCACTAATGTAATACTGCAGAAAATGTGGCAAAGGAATTAACTTTTTGTCCTGAATGCAAAGTGTTATTTTTGGGGCAAATCCAATACAACACATTACTGAGTACTACTCTCCATATTTTCAAGCATAGTGGTGGCTGCATCATGTTATGGATATGCTTGTAATCGTTAAGGACTGGGGAGGTTTTCAGGATAAAAAATAAACTAAATGGAGCTAAGCACAGGCAAAATCCTAGAGGAAAACCTGGTTCAGTCGGCTTTCGACCAGACACCGGGAGATGAGATGAATTCACCTTTCAGCAGAATGCCAAGTCTAGACTGGAATTGCTTACAAGACAGTGAATGTTCATGAGTAGACGAGTTGCAGTTTTGACTTAAATCTACCTCAAAATCTATGGCAAGACCTGAAAATGGTTATCTAGCAATGATCAACAACCAATTGGATAGAGCTTGAAGAAGTTTAAAAATAGTAATAGGGAAATATTGCACAATCCAGGTATGGAAAGATCTTAGAAACTTACCCAGAAAAACTTACAACTGTGATCGCTGCCAAAGGGGCTTCTACAAAGTATTGACTCAGGGGTGTCAATACTTATGTCAATTAGATATTTCTGTCTTTCCTTTTAAATCATTTGCAACCATTTCTAAAAACATGTTTTCACTTTGTCATTATGGGGTATTGTGATGTCATTATGGGGTATTGTGATGTCATTATGGGGTATTGTGTGTAGATGGGCGAGAAAGAGAGAGAGCGCATTTTTTTTGTTAATTCATTTTTAATGGACTCTACAAGGTGTCGTGTTTCATAGTGATGCTGGACCATGTTGACTCCAATGCTTCCCACAGTGTCAAGTTGTCTGGATGTCCTTTGTGTGATGGACCATTCTTGATACACACTGGAAACTGTTGAGTGTGGAAAACCCAGCAGCGTTGCAGTTCTTTGTCTTTCCCATTCACCCTCAGAATGGCATACATATACAATCCATGCCTCAATTGTCTCAAGGCTTACAAATCCTTATTTAACTGGTCTTCTCCCTTTCATCTACACTGATTGAAATAGATTTAACAAGTCACATCAATGAAGGATCGTAGCTTTCACCTGTATTCACTTGGTCAGTCTGTCATGGAAAGAGCAGGGGTTCTTTATGTTTTGCACAGTCCGTGTGTATATACAGTGCCTTGCGAAAGTATTCGGCCCCCTTGAACTTTGCGACCTTTTGCCACATTTCAGGCTTCAAACATAAAGATATAAAACTGTATTTTTTTGTGAAGAATCAACAACAAGTGAGACACAATCATGAAGTGGAACGACATTTATTGGATATTTCAATTTTTTTTAACAAATCAAAAACTGAAAATTTGGGCGTGCAAAATTATTCAGCCCCTTTACTTTCAGTGCAGCAAACTCTCTCCAGAAGTTCAGTGAGGATCTCTGAATGATCCAATGTTGACCTAAATGACTAATGATGATAAATACAATCCACCTGTGTGTAATCAAGTCTCCGTATAAATGCACCTGCACTGTGATAGTCTCAGAGGTCCGTTAAAAGCGCAGAGAGCATCATGAAGAACAAGGTACACACCAGGCAGGTCCGAGATACTGTTGTGAAGAAGTTTAAAGCCGGATTTGGATACAAAAAGATTTCCCAAGCTTTAAACATCCCAAGGAGCACTGTGCAAGCGATAATATTGAAATGGAAGGAGTATCAGACCACTGCAAAGCTACCAAGACCTGGCCATCCCTCTAAACTTTCAGCTCATACAAGGAGAAGACTGATCAGAGATGCAGCCAAGAGGCCCATGATCACTCTGGATGAACTGCAGAGATCTACAGCTGAGGTGGGAGACTCTGTCCATAGGACAACAATCAGTCGTATATTGCACAAATCTGGCCTTTATGGCAGAGTGGCAAGAAGAAAGCCATTTCTTAAAGATATCCATAAAAAGTGTCGTTTAAAGTTTGCCACAAGCCACCTGGGAGACACACCAAACATGTGGAAGAAGGTGCTCTGGTCAGATGAAACCAAAATTTAACTTTTTGGCAACAATGCAAAACGTTATGTTTGGCGTAAAAGCAACACAGCTCATCACCCTGAACACACCATCCCCACTGTCAAACATGATGGTGGCAGCATCATGGTTTGGGCCTGCTTTTCTTCAGCAGGGACAGGGAAGATGGTTAAAATTGATGGGAAGATGGATGGAGCCAAATACAGGACCATTCTGGAAGAAAACCTGATGGAGTCTGCAAAAGACCTGAGACTGGGACGGAGATTTGTCTTCCAACAAGACAATGATCCAAAACATAAAGCAAAATCTACAATGGAATGGTTCAAAAATAAACATATCCAGGTGTTAGAATGGCCAAGTCAAAGTCCAGACCTGAATCCAATCGAGAATCTGTGGAAAGAACTGAAAACTGCTGTTCACAAATGCTCTCCATCCAACCTCACTGAGCTCGAGCTGTTTTGCAAGGAGGAATGGGAAAAAATTTCAGTCTCTCGATGTGCAAAACTGATAGAGACATACCCCAAGCGACTTACAGCTGTAATCGCAGCAAAAGGTGGTGCTACAAAGTATTAACTTAAGGGGGCTAAATAATTTTGCACTCCCAATTTTTCAGTTTTTGATTTGTTAAAAAAGTTTGAAATATCCAATAAATGTCATTCCACTTCATGATTGTGTCCCACTTGTTGTTGATTCTTCACAACAAAATACAGTTTTATATCTTTATGTTTGAAGCCTGAAATGTGGCAAAAGGTCGCAAAGTTCAAGGGGCCGAATACTTTCGCAAGGCACTGTATATGTATACACACTATACATACAATACCATAATATCTACCCTTACCTGAAACCCAAATAATCTGCATAATAGGATAATCATTCATGATAAGATACTTATAAGGTTATTGGGAGTTAAATATGCCATATATATATATATATATATATATGGTTAGATATTATGGTATTGGGGGGAGGGGAGCATGTAAATTCTTAGTCATGATGTGTCTTATCAGGTTCTCTGGTAGGCACAATCCACTCTAAGGGAGATAAGGAGACACCACGCCTCTCACAGGTCTGCCAGGCAGCCAAAGGCATCAACAGGCAGTGCCATCCAGTACCTGGGTACTGCAACAAGGTGAGACTATCCTGCATATATTTTACATCTGTAGTGTGCCACAAGAATTGACTTCCAAAGTATAAATGTACACATTTTTAGAATTGGTTTGCCATGAATGTTAACTCAATTGCAATTGTTTCTGCACTGTATTGTGTTTAATGATTATTATTTATTGCAGTTACACCAAATATTTAGTAGATTTGGCTATTTCAGCCACACCTGTCGCTAACAGGTGTAAAAAAAACTGAGCACGTAGCCATGCAATCTCCATAGACAAACATTGCCATTAGAATTGCCTTTCTGAAGAGATCAGTGACTCAATGTGGCAACATGATAGGAAGACAAGTCAGTTTGTCAAATGTATGCCCTGCTAGCGCTGTTATTGTGAAGTGAAAATGTCTAGGAGCAACAACAGCTCAGCCACAAAGTGGTAAGCCACACAAGCTCACAGAACAAGACCGATGAATGCTGAAGCGTGTAGGGTGCAACAATTGTCTGTCCTCAGTTGCAACGCTCACTACCGAGTTCCAAACTGCCTCTGGAAGCCACGTCAGCACAAGAACTGTTACTGTTCGTCGGAAGCATCATGAAATGGGTTTCCATGGCTGAACATGTCTAAAATCACCATGTGCAATGCCAAGCATCGGCTGGAGTTGTGTAAAGCCATTGGACTCTGGAGTAATCACGCTCCACCATCTGGCAGTTGACGGACGAATCTGGGTTTGGCGGATGCCAGGAGAACGCTTGCTGCCCCAATGCATAGTGCCAACGGTAAAGTTTGGTGGAGGTGGAATAATGGTCTGGGGCTGTTTTTCATGGTTCGGGCTAGTCCCCTTAGTGTCAGTGAAAGGAAATTTTAACGCTACAGCATACAATGACATTGTAGATGATTTTGTGCTTCCAAATTTGTGGCAACAGTTTGGGGAATACCCTTTTCTGTTTTAGCATGACAATGCCCCCCTGCACAAAGCAAAGTCCATACAGAAATAGTTTGTCGAGATCGGTGTGGAAGAACTTGACAAGCCTGCACAGAACCCTGACCTCAACCCCATCGAGCACCTTTGGGATGAATTGGAACGCCGACTGCGAGCCAGGCCTAATCGCTCGTTCCAACATCTAGTGAAAAGACTTCCCAGAAGAGTGGAGGCTGTTATAGCAGCAAAGGGGGGACCAAATACATATTAATGCCCATGATTTTGGAATAAGATGTTCAACGAGCAGGTGTCCACATACTTTTGGTCATGTAGCATATGCATTTCGTCTTTTAATACTAACTAACTTATATTGCAAAAGCATATGTTATGCAATAATCTATCCTGCAATGGAATTGCTATAGGCCTGTATATAAAACACCTCTTGCATCATTTCCTCCTGTGAACTTTGATCAGATAACCCATGTAAGCTTGCTATTTCCTCATTTCATGTCTTGATCACTGAATTATCCCCTACTGAATAGCCTTTCCTACAAGTCTCCCTCAGAATAATGCCTTTGGTTTTCTACAGTAATGCTCTTGTTTTCCCCCCACGTGATGGCATAAAGTAGCTACCCATGCAGATCGTTTTAAGAGGGATTTCCACTCAATAAAGCCCGTTTAAATACCATAACATGATCTCTTAAGGCAATATAGTACTGTACTAATATTCCCTTTCATAGCCTATATATTCAGTTGAATTAGGCTGTAGCTGAACAGGACTGTGTGCTTTTCTAGGCATCTTTAAAAGTTGTGTCAAAAGCAAGGTAGTCACTATACTTGTCCTTAATCCCTGGTAAAAGTCAGCCCCTTTCTAAACTCTTGGTTCCTGCAATACATGGTGACTGGTCGGTAATTACGCAAACCCAAACCCCAAAACATTGATTGATAATCCAATTAAGGAATTGTCAAGAGTTACGGACGTTTGTCCGTGAGTATATCCAAAAATTCACAGATGCACTTTGCACCCTGCTTTCACCGTCTAGCCACAATTAAATTAAGTAATTATGTGTCCAGTGTGTAGACCTATGGGAGGGGGAAATACAGACAGACTACAGCGTAGCCTACAGCTGCGCTAGTGTAGTGTAAACGGCTTCGTCTATTGCTGTACTCTCTTGGACCCCTTAGCATTCACGCAGTCTCCTCTATTCCAGTCTCACTCATCCACTCTCTCTGATTTCATCCTTTCCTTTTAGACGCTTAGCATCAACAAGGCTCCCTTTCATCCATCCCTACCTCTTGAACTGTGGATATAAAAGAATGGCAAACAACTTCGCCAGAATGTTGTCCTCCAAACGAAATGTGAGGATTCTGTCATTAATTGGAGCCGGGTCTTTGACAGCGGGCTTTCTGCTCAATCGTGAACATGTCACCGCCGGAGCGCAAGCACGGAGAGTGTACCCCGCCAGGTAAGCCACGACACCCTTTACTGCTATAGATGGACATTTTCAGTTTAGCCATGAAAAGTGCGAGAGCGTATTGCCACATTGTCATTAAGTATTTAGATAGAGTAGCTTAATACGTGAATAATATGCTGACCTCAATGAAATAATTTTACTATCAAAGCAATGCCAGCGACTGGGAGACGAATGTGGTATTTCGAGTCTTTCGATCATAAACTAACCTATTTGTAAAAATTATAACCCGACCTAAGCCAGTTTATTCTCGAGATATATTTAATTTATTGCACCACATGTTCTTTATGCCTAATAATTAATAATTAATATAGATATAAATAATTAAATATGCATATTTTCTAAATCATTCTCTGAATGCTACATGGTTCCACGAGGGATAGTTTTGCCAACAAATACTTGGCCACCTTGATATGTTCTAATTGAGTTGTTGATGAGACAGGTTTTTTTCCTGAACCATGGTGGAATTGTCTAGATTCGACCTTATATGACCTGCATGGGGTCAGGGAAAACTCTGCTTTTGTGACTTTATAGGCCTAATGATATGATAGGCACAATCTAGCGCAAACCCAACACCGAGTGGAGGTGCTGTAGACAAAATGCTCAGCTGGAAAATCTGATTGCATAATGTGTATTAAGAATGATTGGATATTCCATTTCCAAAGAATGCTCAACTTCTGGTGTGACCAGATTGTATCAAGTTTGGCTACTATACACTGTTATGTCGTTGGCGAAGACATCGCTCTGTGCCAGGTGTATAAATAGCGCATGCATGCAGTACATGCCAAAAGCCTAGTGGTAGGCTATGCCAAGGAAAAGCACAGGTAACCAACCTATAATTATAGCTATCTCTTAACAATCAGAGCCATAGATGGAAATCTGTGTAGGTGTTGACTTGCAGTGAGTCTTAGGTTATAATTCTCAGGAGCATCATAATAATGAACTCTAATTAGTCATGTGCACATTTCCAATTTCATTTCGAATTTTAAACTGTCCTTGTGGTTGTTTCTCAGTTACAATGATATAGCAATTTTGGGGGGGGTGAGTGACTGACTGTGTCCTGACAGTGCCGAGTACCCGGACCTACGCAAGCACAACAACTGCATGGCCAGCCACCTGACCCCAGCCATCTATGCCAAGCTGGTGGACAAGACCACGCCCAACGGGTACTCCCTGGACCAGGCCATCCAGACTGGCGTGGACAACCCCGGGCACCCATTCATCAAGACCGTGGGCATGGTGGCAGGGGATGAGGAGTCATACGAGGTCAGAGCAAGGGGCATTAGTTTGGAGGCAGTAGTTCAAGGTCAGTGTAGTGAAGCCGTAGGCTGTGTTTGTTCTCTCAAAGAGTAGGAGGAGAGGATCCGAAGTCCCTCCCTTTGGACCTCATCCTCCAATGAGCTTTGAGAGGAAGGTGAGGATTTGGGGAAATGAGCACGGGGAGGAAGAAAGGATTTGACAGCTAGTAACATTTTCAGACACCCCCTAAATGTATGGTTGAAGGTCAAGTTGTGGAGCATATTTAACGACACAGAAAAGCAATTGCTTTTGCCATAAATAGCCAATTTAGTCAATGGTCTACATTTATCTCAGAGACATTGAGAATGAATGACTACCCTGTGGCCTATATAACACTTTTGGCATCTAAAATTATCAGTAGCGAGCGCAATGGTTCATGGACCGCATTCTATTACAATCCCAGACACTTCTTAACCTGACAACGGAGAGTAGGCACATCCAACCCTCAAGTCCTGTTTTAGACTGAGGCCCACTACCACAGCACCAGCGGGGGTGCTGGTTTTAGGATAAAGGAGACCTTGTCATTTTGGGATCTCATTGCTTGCTATGAACTTGAAAGGTTCTCAAAATAGAAAGTGATATCATTATTATTTCCTCACTCGTATGCAGATGATATTCTGTATCATCATGTGGCTATGACTGTGCATTAGTGCCCCGCCCAGTGAGTGGACATTGCCCATATACCACACCCCCTCGGGCCTTATTGCTTAACTCAACTGCATTACAATACTATACTGTAAGCCCGTCTAGTAGTTTATAAAGTGACAATGATCATTTAAAGAACTCCCATCCTTTCAGCTTATAGGTGTGACAACTGTTGTAGGCTATATGATGATGTTATGTGGTCAGACCTCTGATGTGGATGTGGGGGTTTCAGGTGTTTGCAGACCTCCTTGACCCAGTCATCAAGGAGCGGCACAATGGCTACGACCCTCAGATTATGACCCATCCCACCGACTTGGACTCCAGCAAGGTATAGAGATGCAACTTCACTGAAAACCACAGTATAGGGTTTGTGTCCCAAATGGCGCCCTACTCCTTTGATCATGCTCTACTTTTGACCAGACCCCGTAGGGAATAGGGTGCAGGCCCTGGTCAAAAGTAGTGCACTACATAGGGAGTCGGATGCCATTTGGGACGCTACCCTAGATGTGACAGTGAAGTTATCTAACGTTTAGAAGGTGGACAGATTCACTCGCTGGACACTACACCAGGGGAGAACGACTGCCCCCTTTCATTGAAGCCATGAAGTTCAAGGCCCACCGAGGCTGTTGATTTAATGAAGCAGGGTTCCCCTATTGTAGTGAATGGGAAAATGGCAATCTTCGTGGTCAATCTTCATGCAAATAAAGAACAAATTCGAAGACAATCATGGTATCAATAATTGCTTCTATTACACCGGATGCATGTCCTTGAACCAATTATTTTAAAATCGCACACAGAATAAGTTATAAGGATATCTTAGTTGCAGCCTGCAGTACCCCGGTCGGCATTCAACTTGAGGTGCTCCATGAGACGGGGCAGTTGTACTCCCCTGGTCGCAGCTTGCAACAGCACTTCCTGGAGTAGCTCAAGCTGCAAATGCTATGTCTTGAGAATCCCAGCCATGAGACCACTTACTAAGATAAAACAGACTTCCTGAGCTTCAAATGCGCCACTGAGTCGTCACATAGCAATGAATGGTGTGACGTTGTCTTTGTCCATTCATATACAGTCAATGCACTACACTAATCAGTTATACCAGCTAATATTATATAATTATGCAGTACATCCCATTGCGCATACTGGAATGTTATGTTACGTGAATATATTATAAGCTACAATTAATTATATGGCATACAAATAATTTGTTAAGGGAACAAAATCTAGAAACTATCATGTCTTAACTTGGATAAAACCCTTTTGCTCTTTGGGGATCATAGATCATTCACAAATGTCCTCCATCAATGCTGGTGTTGTGATACTGTTTACGAGACGCCATTCATTCTTTTTTTCCCCTTCTATTTCTCCCCGCTTGCAGCTCACGTCTGGCAACTTTGACGAGCGCTACGTGCTGTCGTCGCGGGTCAGGACGGGCCGTAGCATCAGGGGGCTGAGCCTGCCCCCGGCATGTACCCGGGCGGAACGCCGCGAGGTGGAGAGGGTGGTGGTTGACGCCCTGGCTGGCCTGAAGGGGGACCTGGCGGGGACCTACTACAGCCTCACCCACATGACAGACCAGGAGCAGCAGCAGCTCATCGACGTGAGTCAAGAGGCCAATCCATTTTTACGTGTTGTAAGGACATAAAGGAGAGTGAGAAAAGGGAAATAATAGCAAGGATTTGTTTTTTGGGGGGGGGACATTGATATTGCTCCACTTTCATTAAGACCGCATTTCCTGTCTCTACCATGTTGACACAGGACCACTTCCTGTTCGACAAACCCGTGTCTCCTCTGCTGACTTGTTCGGGGATGGCTCGTGATTGGCCAGACGCACGCGGTATCTGGTAAGCACCTGTTAGTTATAGATACGGACCCTTAGTGGTCATTAACAGTCATCACAGTGAGAGGTGATTTTGATTGTTTCACAGTTATTTGCATACAGTTCATGCTACACATCTCCATGACTCTTCTAGCAAAATAATGCCCACTAGCTTGTAGCGCCTCCAGATTGAGCCTTAAACGTGCATCAGGGGCATGTAGTCTAGCAGTTAGTGTTGGTCGGGTAACCGAAAGGTCGCTGGTTCGAATACCGAGCCGACAAGGTGAACAATCTATCGACGTGTCCTTAGCAAGGCACGTAACTCTAAGTTTCTCTAGGGCCACCGTACTACTATAGCTTACTGTATGCTTCCCAGTTGATACTGTTCGCGCATATATTCTGACAAAATATTGTGAAATTTGTGTTGGTTTTGGTGCATTTTTTAAATTAAATTCTTTGCTGTTCGAGCACCTTTTTTTTCTTGAGGGTGGTCCCAGTTCAGTAGATGAAGTCTACACCCTTTCGGCTGTGATTGGTTAACACTAGGGATTCTTTAATTACGTGTTTGTTGTCATTCAATGAGAAAAGACTAGTTTTCATGTACATTTTGTTCACTTTAGAAACACTGCACCAAACATCTAACATCTTAGTTAGATGTAAAATTACATCAATTGATTACAGATTTCCTGATTTCATTTGGACTATTTTTCTCTTGTTATATGTCACTCACTAACCAGGTTTCCATCCAACCTTTTTATGCACGTAAAGTACAATTTCATGACAGGCCTGAAGGAAATTTTTCGGTAAACTTTCCAAATGTCTACAAAACAAAATACGCTAGACAAGGTGGGATTTGTTTTGTATCAGTAAAATGAATTATGCCAGAAATGTCAATGTCATGCGCAAATATTTGTATAATAACCATCCTATCGAAGTTGGAGTCACACGATGACATGCTGTGTGGTCCTCCCACTGATTTGTTGGGAAAGAATGCAGTTTATTAGGCAATAAGATTCAATAAATGATGATGAACTTCACAGGGTGGTGAAAGTGCAAGGTGGTGATCTTGATGCTCCTTTCCAATAAATATTGAGGGTCTTATTCTGGTGACATGATAATCGATGCTTGACTGCTGTTTGACAAACAAAAGTAATCTCGCTCTTTTGTCCATAATAATAATAATAATAATAATCTCATCCGGTAGGCTACAGGTGCACTCTAGTCAACAGTGTGCCGGTAGCGGTGTGCGCACTTGCAAATACCAGAGCGGGCACACTTACCATATAAGGCAAAAAAAAGAATTGTGCGCAAAACCATCAGTAGTGTTGAAAATACAAAAGGTATTTTATGTGCACTACCTCACCACACCACAGCGTTTTATCTGAAAACCATCAGTAGTGTTGAAAATACAAAAGGTATTTTATGTGTACTACCTCACCACACCACAGCGTTTTATCTGAAAACCATCAGTAGTGTTGCAAATACAAAAGGTATTTTATGTGCACTACCTCACCACACCACAGCGTTTTATCTGAAAACCATCAGTAGTGTTGAAAATACAAAAGGTATTTTATGTGCACTACCTCACCACACCACAGCGTTTTATCTGAAAACCATCAGTAGTGTTGAAAATACAAAAGGTATTTTATGTGCACTACCTCACCACACCACAGCGTTTTATCTGAAAACCATCAGTAGTGTTGAAAATACAAAAGGTATTTTATGTGCACTACCTCACCACACCACAGCGTTTTATCTGAAAACCATCAGTAGTGTTGAAAATACAAAAGGTATTTTATGTGCACTACCTCACCACACCACAGCGTTTTATCTGCAACAAGGTATTTTATGTGCACTACCTCACCACACCACAGCGTTTTATCTGAAAACCATCAGTAGTGTTGAAAATACAAAAGGTATTTTATGTGCACTACCTCACCACACCACAGCGTTTTATCTGCAACAAGGTATTTTATGTGCACTACCTCACCACACCACAGCGTTTTATCTGCAACAAGGTATTTTATGTGCACTACCTCACCACACCACAGCGTTTTATCTGCAACAAGGTATTTTATGTGCACTACCTCACCACACCACAGCGTTTTATCTGCAACAAGGTATTTTATGTGCACTACCTCACCACACCACAGCGTTTTATCTGCAACAAGGTATTTTATGTGCACTACCTCACCACACCACAGCGTTTTATCTGCAACAAGCCAATTTGACGGAAACATCTTTGGAGGGGAAAACACGCTTATTGTTTTTAATGCGGATTTGAGAAAATTCACATTCAAATCTGTTGCAAATTGGATGGAAAGCTAGCTATAGAAAGTCACTCAACTAGCCCATTGCACCAGTCAATTCAAATGTTTAAATTGGTAAATGAGTCCAGTTAGTCTAGCCAGCTATCTACATTTCTAGTTATCATGGCCGAATTACTGACCGGGCACGCAGGGCACATGCCCAGGGGCCCTGACCTCCAGGGGGCCCCCATTGCTTTAGCTAGTCACTCTTGCTCAGGTATCATATTAACGTGGTATACGGCATGGCAAAATGTGTAGAATTGCAGGAAATTAGCTGTAAAACTGCAACAACAAAAAAATAGAATGTATTTGTTTACCAAAATTGTTAATAAAATACTTTTTCTGCCAATAGATCGCTCTGTCAATTATAGTTTTTAACCCCAGTGCAGTGTAAGTGTGAGTTAATCCGCAGCGGCTAATTGTATACAGTGCCTTCAGAAAGTATTCACACCTCTTGACTTATTCCACATTTTGTTGTGTTATAGCCTGAATTCAAAATGGATTAATTAAATAAAAAATCATCTCACCCATCTACACACAATCCCCCATAATGACAGTGAAAACATGTTTTTAGAAATGTTGGCAAATTTATTGAAAATGAAAGACAGAAATATCTCATTTACATAAGTATTCACACCCCTGAGTCAATACTTTGTAGAAGGACCTTTGTCAGCACCTGAGTCTTTCTGGGTAAGTCTTTTCGGGTCTTGCCTTAGATTTTCAAGTAGATTTATGTCAAATCTTCTTGGTAAACAACTCCAATGTAGATTTGGCCTTGTGTTTTATGTTACTGTCCTGCTAAAAGATCAATTCATCTCCCAGTATCTGGTCCATCATTTTTTATCCTGAAACTCCCCGGTCCTTAACGATTACAAGCATACCCATTACATGATGCAGCCACCACTGTGCTTGAAAATATGAAGAGTAGATACTCAGTAATGTGTTGTATTGGATTTGCCCCAAACATAACACTTTGTATTCAGAACACAATGTTAATTTCTTTGCCACATTCTTCTTTAGCAGTATTACTTTAGTGCCTTGTTGCAAACAGGATGCATGTTTTGGAATATTTTTGTTATTCTGTACAGGCTTCCTTCTTTTCACTCTGTCAACTAGGTTAGTATTGTGAAGTAACTACAATGTCATTGACCCATTCTCAGTTTTCTCCTATCACAGCCAATAAACTCTGTAACTGTTTTAGACACCATTGGCCTCTCCGGCAACTTAATTAGAAAGGACGTCTGTATCTTTGTAGTGACTGGGTGTATTGACATACCATCCGAAGTGTTAATAACTTCACCATGCTATAAGGTATATGCAATGTCTGCACTTCTTTGCAAGGCATTGGAAAACCTCCCTGGTCTTTATGGTTCAATCTGTTTGAAATTCACAGCTTTTTTTTAAAAGTGTATTTTTTATTTAACCTTTATTTAACCTTTATTTAACCTTTATTTAACCTTTATTTAACCTTTATTTAACTAGGCAAGTCAGTTAAGAACAAATTCTTATTTTCAATGACGGCCTTCCGGGGAACTGTAGGTTAACTGCTTTGTTCAGGTGCAGAACAACAGATTTTTTTGTTTGTTGACCTGGTCAGCTCAGGATTCGAACCAGCAAACTTTCAGTTACTGGCCCAACGCGCTAACCATTAGGCTACCTGCCAGACTGAGGGACCTTGCAGATAGTTGTATGTGTGGCGTAAAGAGATGAGGTAGTCATTCAAAAATCATGTTAAACACTATTATTGCACACAGAGTCCATGCAACTTATTATGTGACTTGTTTAGCACATTTGTACTCCTGAACTTATTTAGGCTTGCCATAACAAAGGGGTTGAGTACTTATTGACTCAAGACATTTCATCTTTATTTTTGAATGAATTTGTACAAATGTCGAATAACATAACTCCACTTTTACATTATGGGGTATTGTTTATAGGCCAGAGACAAAAAAATCTCAATTGAATTCATTTTAAATTCAGGCTACAACATAACAAGATGTGGGAAAAGTCAATTGGCTATGTGTTTGTAGATTGACTGAGGTGAATGAAGTACAGCAACCAATGTGATAATGGCTGGGGTCATTTTTGCTTCTTTTTGCTTGTTCTCCAAATGACATTTTAGAGTTTGCAAATTGTATAGAAACGCAGTAAATGAGCTTTGACTTTCTTTACGTTTATAAGAAAGTCAACCCCCTCTCACCCCCATCCAAAACCTCGCTAAAACTCAGAACCTGGCCCTGCAGACAATGCCCTCTCCGCATTGAGTTTCAGCCGGTGTCCAGAAATAGCCTGGTGCCCAGAAATAGCCTGGTGCTGCTCCAGCATCGATAACCAGCTTTCCTCTTACCCCCCCCCCCCCTGTGCCTACATCATACCAAACTCTTCTCCTCTCCTTCATAATTCACCCTCTCTCACTCTCCGTTTGACGGCCCTCCTCCTTTCATCCTGCCCTCCGCTCTCCTGGCTCCAGACCGATCCATTACTTTCTCTGATTGTTTTTAGGAAGTCTGTTTTTACTGAATGCAATTCATTACAGTGCAATTACAATGAGATCTTTTAATTGTAATGCATTACTGTATGCATAACGATGCATTACTGTGAGATTACAGCGTATATGGCAATACTGTAGACGGCGACCATCACCTCTGTGTTTTGTGCATGAAGTTATGAAGCAGCTACATGTATGTTAAACGGAACCCGGGACATCAACTCGAGCTGGTGCAAAGGAGAATAGGAAAATGATCTCTTAGTCGTATATTGATCTTGTCTCACTCAATCCATTATGACGAGGGCTTTTATTACCCAACATTAAGGAAAAGCATCGATATCAATGGTTGAGCTCAGCTCCCCCAAAACGAGTCTACGGACGCTGGTGGCAGCGGTGGGATCCGTTGATTTCCAAAAAATAAATTGAAGTATTGATTTAAGAGAGTGTTTTGTGATTTTTAAACCATCTCCACTCAGGCACAACAACACGAAGACCTTCCTCATCTGGATCAATGAGGAGGACCACACCAGGGTCATCTCTATGGAGAAGGGAGGCAACATGAAGAGAGTGTTTGACCGCTTCTGCACAGGCCTGAAAGAGGTGCACACACACACACACTTTAGTTATTTATCTAATTGTTCCAAGTTCCTCATTAGACGCAGGAGACGCCAAATTGTTAAAGCAAGGAACAGCAGTAATGGCCAAACAGTAGCAATGACGACACTACACACAGGTATTAGTACAGTGCATTCGGAAAGTATTCAGACCCCCCCAGCCTAATTCTAAAATGGATGAAATAAAACATGTTCCTCATCAATCTGCACACAATACCCAATAATGACAAAGCAAAAACAGGTTTTAAAAAATGTTTGCAATTTTATGACAAATAAAAAACAGAAATACCTAATTTGCATAAGTATTCAGATCCTTTGCTATGAGACTCTAAATGCAGCTCAGGTGCATCCTGTTTCCATTGATCATCCTTGAGATGTTTCTACAACTTGATTGGAGTCCACCTGTGGTAAATTCAATGGTTTGGAAAGGCACACACCTGTCTACAGTGCCTTCGGAAAGTATTCAGACCCCTTGACTTTTTCCAAATGTGTTAGGTTACATCCTTATTCTAAAATTGATCAAATTTGTTTTTTTTCCCTCATCAATCTACACATAATATCCCATAATGACAAAGCAAAAACAGTTTTTTTGATTTTTTTTGCTAGTTTATTCAAAATAAAAACAGAAATATCACATTTCCATAAGTATTCATAGCCTTTACTCAGTACTTTGTTGAAGCACCTTTGGCAGCGATTACAGCCTGGAGTCTTCTTGGATATGACGCTACAATCTTGGCACACCTGTATTTGGGGAATTTCTCCCATTCTTCTCTGCAGATCCTCTCAAGCTCTGTCAGGTTGGATGGGGAGCATTGCTGAACAGCTATTTTCAGATCTCTCCAGAGATGTTTGATCGGGTTCAAGTCTGGGCTCTGGCTGGGCCACTCGAGGAAATTCAGAGACTTGTCCCGAAGCCACTCCTGCGGTCCAGAGCACTCTGGAGCAGGTTTTCATCAAGGATCTCTCTGTACTTTGCGCTGTTCATTTTTGCCTTGATCCTGACTAGTCTCCCAGTCCCTGCCGCTGAAAAACATCCCACAGCATGATGCTGTCACCACCATACTTCACCATAGGGATAGGGATAGTGGGATAGTGCCAGGTTTCCCTATCCATAGGGATATCCCTATCCATAGGGATAGTGCCAGGTTTCCTCCAGACATGACACTTGGCATTCAGGCCAAAGAGTCCAATCTTGGTCTCTCTCATGGTCTAAGAGTCTTTAGGTACCTTTTGGCAAACTCCAAGTGGGCTGTCATGTGCCTTTTACTGAGGAATGGCTTCCGTCTGGCCACTCTACCATAAAGGCCTGATTGGTGGAGTGCTGCAGAGATGGTTGTCCTTCTGGAAGGTTCTCCCATCTCTACAGAGGAACTCTGGAGCTCTGTCAGAGTGACCATCGGGTTCTTGGTCACCTACCTAACCAAGGCTCTTCTCCCCCGATTGCTCAGTTTGGCCGAGCAGCTCTAGGAAGAGTCTTGGTGGTTCCAAACTTCTTCCATTTAAGAATGATGGAGGCCACTGCATTATTGGGGACCTTCAATGCTGCAGAAATGTTTTGGTACCCTTCCGCAGATCTGTGCCTTGACACAATCCGGTGTCGGAGCGCTAAGGACAATTTCTTCGACCTCATGGCTTGGTTTTAGCTCTGACATGACATGTCAACTGTGGGACCTTAAATAGACGGGTGTGTGCCTTTCCAAATTATGTCCAATCAATTGAATTTACCACAGATGGACTCCAATCAAGTTGTAGAAACATCTCAAGGATGATCAATGGAAACAGGATGCACCTGACGTCAATTTCGTGTCTTATAGCAAAGGATCCATATATATATATATATATAAAATACTTTAAAAAATGTATACGTCTGCAAAAATGTCTAAAAACCTAACTTTGTCATTATGGGGTATTGTGTATAGATTGCTGTGGATTATAATTTGTTTTAATCCATTTTGGATTAAGGCTGTAATGTAACAACATGTGGAAAAAGTCAAGGGGCCTGAATACTTTCCTGAAGTACATTTCCTGAAGTACATTTCCTGAAGTACATTTCCTGAAGTACATTTCCTGAAGTACATTTCCTGAAGTACATATATATATATATATAACGTCCCAAAGTTGACATTCCATGTGAAGGACCCACAATAAAACATGGTAGCGTACAAGAACCTGGGTTTTCTGAAGATCATAGATGTCTGGACAAGACAAAGGTACACACACCCACACCCGATCACTATATGGCTGCTGATCGACAGTCTATGTTTGCAAGACAAATGACAATCTAGTATTCATCTAATCTCAAGTTCTCATGTCATGTTTGGTTAGGTGGAGAGGCTTATCCAGGAGAAAGGCTGGGAGTTCATGTGGAATGAGAGACTGGGCTACATCCTCACCTGCCCCTCCAACCTGGGCACTGGGCTCCGCGCTGGAGTACACGTCAACCTGCCCAAGCTCAGCAAGGTAACACACACACACACACACACACACAGCAATATCTACTCAGAGCCTCAACAAATATACACGGCAAAAACGGTCTTACCTAGATTTGTATTTATCTTGTTTTGAGTGCTAATACATTTTAAATGACTTTTCTTCTTACCCAGATACATTATCTCACTACATTGGCAGATAATGTTGCTTATTTTGACTTTAAAAAGCTTGACACGTGGGGTAAGATACAATTTTCTTGAAACAAGATAAATTTTCTTAATAAGACGTCTGACTAAGATAATACATCTTTGGCTTGCCCCTATACAGATTCACACACTCACAAACACACAAACCTTTATACCCTCACACCAGCGACCAACAAGATCCCCGCTTGCCAGTCATTCAAGGCCCATTTGTCTTCTGGAAATCCCTATCCCCTCGCTCACCAGGGCCGTGCTTGTGAGGGCACACCCTAGCAAAACGTTTTTACATCGGAAACGAGGGTTTCCTGTTGGACAATTTCAGATAGTATCTCTTCATTTCCTACGTTTTTGTGCCCCGTCAAAATCAAATCAAATCAAATTGTTTTGGTCGCATACACATATTTAGCAGATGTCATTGCGGGTGTGGTGAAGTGATTGTGTTCCTGGCTCCAACAATGCAGTAGTATCTAACAATTCACAGCAATACACCAAATCTAAGTCAAGTTTAAAAAAAAATGGAATTAAGAGATAAATAATATTAGGATGAGCAATGTCAGAGTGGCATTGACTAAAATACAGTAGAACACAGGATGTAAACATTATGAAAGTGACTAGTGTTCCATTATTTAAGTGACCAGTGATTCCATGTCTATCTACACAGGGCCGCAGCCTCTTAAGGAGCAGTGTTGAATAACCGGGTGGAGGCCGGCTAGTGACTTAAGTTCAGTGCAGGGTACTGGGTGGAGGCCGGCTAGTGACTTAAGTTCAGTGCAGGGTACTGGGTGGAGGCCGGCTAGTGACTTAAGTTCAGTGCAGGGTACTGGGTGGAGGCCGGCTAGTGACTTAAGTTCAGTGCAGGGTACTGGGTGGAGGCCGGCTAGTGACTTAAGTTCAGTGCAGGGTACTGGGTGGAGGCCGGCTAGTGACTTAAGTTCAGTGCAGGGTACTGGGTGGAGGCCGGCTAGTGACTTAAGTTCAGTGCAGGGTACTGGGTGGAGGCCGGCTAGTGACTTAAGTTCAGTGCAGGGTACTGGGTGGAGGCCGGCTAGTGACTTAAGTTCAGGGCAGGGTACTGGGTGGAGGCCGGCTAGTGACTTAAGTTCAGTGCAGGGTACTGGGTGGAGGCCGGCTAGTGACTTAAGTTCAGTGCAGGGTACTGGGTGGAGGCCTGCTAGTGACTTAAGTTCAGTGCAGGGTACTGGGTGGAGGCCGGCTAGTGACTTAAGTTCAGTGCAGGGTACTGGGTGGAGGCCGGCTAGTGACTTAAGTTCAGTGCAGGGTACTGGGTGGAGACCGGCTAGTGACTTAAGTTCAGTGCAGGGTACTGGGTGGAGGCCGGCTAGTGACTTAAGTTCAGGGCAGGGTACTGGGTGGAGGCTGGCTAGTGACTTAAGTTCAGTGCAGGGTACTGGGTGGAGGCCGGCTAGTGACTTAAGTTCAGTGCAGGGTACTGGGTGGAGGCCGGCTAGTGACTTAAGTTCAGTGCAGGGTACTGGGTGGAGGCCGGCTAGTGACTTAAGTTCAGTGCAGGGTACTGGGTGGAGGCCGGCTAGTGACTTAAGTTCAGTGCAGGGTACTGGGTGGAGGCCGGCTAGTGACTTAAGTTCAGTGCAGGGTACTGGGTGGAGGCCGGCTAGTGATGGCTATTTAACAGTCTGATGGCCTTGAGATAGAAGCTGTTTTTCAGTCTCTCGGTCCCAGTTTTGATGCACCTGTACTGACCTTGCCTTCTGGATGATAGCGGGGTGAACAGGCCGTGGCTCGGCTGGTTGGTGTCCTTGATGATCTTTTTGGCCTTCCTGTGACATCGGGTGCTGTAGGTGTCCTGGAGGGAAGACGGTGTGCCCCCTGGTGATGCGTTGGGCAGACCGCACCACCCTCTGGAGAGCCCTGCGGTTGAGGGCAGTGTAGTTTCCATACCAGGCGGCGATACAGTCCGACAGGATGCTCTCAATGGCGCGTCTGTAAAAGTGTGTGTCTTTGACCCCACTGCAGGACCCCCGCTTCGCAAAGATCCTGGACAACCTGCGTCTGCAGAAGAGAGGTACCGGAGGAGTGGACACTGCAGCCGTGGGCAGCACCTTTGACATCTCCAACCTGGACAGACTGGGCCAGTCAGAGGTAATAAGGAATACATATTGTAGGGTGAAGTTTCTCTTAGACACTGATCTTGAGTCCGTTTGGATTGGGAAGGGGAAGCTGATCCTAGATCTGTACTAGGGGAACATTCACCCCACCCACACACACACACACACACACACATACACGGCCACGGGGTGCATCTCTAATAGCCTTAAATGGCGTACTCTCCACTCCTCTCCTTTACCTGCGCCTTCAATACAAGGCAATGCAATAACAGTTATTATCCCAAATGAGGATATTACAGCTAAGGCACGACCTGGAAAAACTTGCCAGGAACCGACTGAGATGGCGGACATTCATCGATAGCCTCAGCTCCTTAGGAGCCAAGGGCTTAAGAAGGCAAGTCAATACGCTGTTATTCAGAATCTGAGAAGGTGGGCCAAAACAATACGGTGAAGAGTAACAAATGCATTTGCTTTACAGCTCTGTATAGTAAATGAGAGGACACAAGCGAGGAAGCCGTTTTAGACTACTGAGATGCGGCCATGGCTTGTACTGGAAGGCTTGAACAGTGTCTCGAGGAGAGAGAGACCGACCTGCCTCTGTTTGTGTGTTGTGTAACCCCTTGTGTACCCAGTCATGCTGTCATGCCTGTGTCTGCATACGAGATGGTGACATAGATAAAAGCAGACAATGGGACTATTCTGTACTGTGTGTTGCTGGCGTGGGTCCTGGAGAGCCACAATGTGTGTGGAGTACCAGACACTTGTACAATCTATGTCAAGGCGCATTGAAGCTGTTCTGGTGGCTCGTGGTGGCCTGGACGCCCTATTAAGACGCTTTATGTCAGTGTTTCCTTTCAATTTTGGCACTTACCTGTAGATCCTCCGCGAACACTGCATTTAGACGCACGCACAGACACCAATCACGATGGGGTTGATTATTTTAACCAGGTACGGGGGGGCCGCACACACTGCAGCTCTCCAGAACCAATCGGTGAGGAATGCAAGGGCCAGGTCTGTGAGTGAAAGAATGCGGGAGAGAGAGAACAAAAGCGTAAGAGGGTGAGGAACAGAGAGAGAGCGACAACTCTCGACCGTCCACAGTCTCTGTCCGCGTGATTGAGGTTATCGGTTTAAGCAGGGCTCAGAATCACTGACCTGGACGACATAACGGGCAGTTATTCGGGATGCAAGATGAACCGTCGATCAGGGATTCTGCACAGTCTGGCTGCAAGGCGGTCGACCTCGAACACTCCAGGCTGACCTCATTGCAGATGTTGCAGCAACCATTGGTCCTGTGCCACGTCATCGACTGCGCCGTCGGGCATCACATTGCTTGGCCTATGTCATTCGATGTGCTTAGTTGATGTGTTAACTGGATCTTGTGAGATCTGGCGCGGTCTGCGATGCAGTCGTCTCTCTCTTTCCAATGCGCCCACTGACTCTCTCTCTCTCTGTGATCAGGTCCAGCTAGTGCAGACGGTGGTGGACGGCGTCAACTACCTGATCGACTGTGAGAAGAAGCTGGAGAAGGGTCAGGACATCAAGATCCCTCCGCCATTCAAGAAGTAGACCGCCCAACCCCCTCCGACCCAGATATACCTCTTCTTACCGACCCGTCTGTCTCATCCCCATTCAGAGCCATAGGTAATGTCCAGATTTAGTCCCAACTCTGTTTGAGATGTCAAATTTAAAATGGCACCAAATGCTCCAAGAGCGTTACACTCCGGTAGGAATGCACATTTAGAATGCTCTAGTGCATAGCCATAACTCTAATCCCAATGCAACTATATGCAATGGGACTCCTTCTACTTAACAGCCTCCAACCTGACACCTAGGCCTGTTACACCTAGACTACAGCATGTCCCATACTCTGTGTGTCCGATACTACTACTTCCTCGTCTTCCCTCTGTATCGGGATGTGGAGGAACACGGCTACATGCTATACTGACACTGCTACGGTAGTGTATTCCATCCATTTGTGGCTGTCTACACCCAGAGTGTAACCATGTAGTGATAGATGACGACTTGAATGGACTTGAATGCCGCACAACAACCATGTTGGACTGAAAAGACTTCTTAGGGGTTTGTATGCTGAGGTTCTAATAAGACACGGGTTAAACTAAGTCGTACTAATAATAACTCATGTTAAACTACTGTGCTCCGTGCTCGATGATGTACTGTATGTATCAAGCAGCAATATCATTACAGCCCACCATTGAATGTCATTCGCGGACAGATCTTATTAAAGGAACCATGTCTTTAATGCATTTCCTCTCTCATTTGTCATTAATATTATAAACCTGCCCCGTGTGTTGTTGACCCATAGGCTTATAGAACTGTGTCGAACTCGACCACATTGCAACTTGTAACTGTTCAAAGCGCGCGTGTGTGTGTGTGTGTGTGTGTGTGTGTGTCTGCGTGTGCGTGATTTCATCCCATCATGAAAGCAATGCTTTGAGTGACTTATTACAGTGGATGGGCGCCATAGTAACCAAGCTCTCAGTGCTTGATTGTGATCAGCTTGGTAGGGTTTGGGGTCATGTGACAATACTGATCCTCTTAACACTGAGCAGTGCTATAACCAACCGCTGTACTGTACCAAGACTTATGGCCAAAGGGAGTTAGTGTTGATTGGTTTTCTATGCACTTGATTGAATTACTGTGAATCACTGATTAGTGTGAACCAACTCTGATAATGTGTAGCCAATACACCAATCGTCGTGCAGTTTAAGGTCATAAATCTGAGTAGCATTCACAATGTTGCACAACTACTACAATCGTTAACACTTGTTCATTAAAGACGGGTAAAGAAGTGATAACATGTTTTGATACTAGATGTTCTAACAAGAGAACTGTCTCTGACGACTGACTTCAGATCTGCCAGCCAGGCTATAGGACATTGTAACATAATATGTGCTAGAAAACTAGGGGAACAATTTGTCCTGTTCCTAAGGCTGAACATTGACATTGCAACAGCATCTGTGTTATTCAGAGCTGCAAATAAACCCTGAAGTGTTTGTGTTACAAGGTTTTAAGAATCCCTCTCTCTCCGCATTGGAGCGGCATGTTGTGTTACTGAAATCTGGGTTGTTGACACCATAGCAAAACATTTAGCAACGGAGAACAGAAATAAGCAGTTCCTCCAGCTCTTTTTCCGTTTGGTGCCTACTGAACAATACAGCCGAGCTACTTGAAGCGCCTCCGTCAGCTTTGCATTGCAGTCGGCAGATCTTGGTCCTCCTCCCAAGTCTCACAGGGAGAAATGGTACGTTGCCATGGCAACTGTCTTATGGAGGAACGGGAACTAGGAACTCCAAGGGGGGCTTTGTCTGTGCACAGCCAACTAATCCTCAAGCCTTCAGTGGAGCTGCAGGTCGCACGGGAACAATGACAAGCCAGAAAGCACAGACTCATCATAGCACACAGAAGTCCTGTTTTATACCTGGTGTTAAAATTGTGCCCACATTTTTAGACCGGTGTAGAAAATGAAAATGACTGATTTTGATTATCTTCCTGACCACTTACTTGAGGTAGACAGGGACTTGTTGTATCTGGATCACCAGGAAAATAAACTGAGAAAACGCAACGAAGGCTGGTCACCAGCAAAAACACAACAGAGGCTAGTCTGCAGGCATAACGACCTAGACCATGCTGGTCTGCCACCATAACCACCTAGACCGTGCTGGTCTGCCAGCATAACCACCTAGACCATGCTGGTCTGCCACCATAACCACCTAGACCGTGCTGGTCTGCCAGCATAACCACCTAGACCGTGCTGGTCTGCCAGCATAACCACCTAGACCATGCTGGTCTGCCACCATAACCACCTAGACCATGCTGGTCTGCCACCATAACCACCTAGACCATGCTGGTCGGCCAGCATAACCACCTAGACCATGCTGGTCGGCCAGCACAACCACCTAGACCATGCTGGTCGGCCAGCATAACCACCTAGACCATGCTGGTCGGCCAGCATAACCACCTAGACCATGCTGGTCGGCCAGCATAACCACCTAGACCATGCTGGTCGGCCAGCATAACCACCTAGACCATGCTGGTCGGCCAGCATAACCACCTAGACCATGCTGGTCGGCCAGCATAACCACCTAGACCATGCTGGTCGGCCAGCATAACCACCTAGACCATGCTGGTCGGCCAGCATAACCACCTAGACCATGCTGGTCGGCCAGCATAACCACCTAGACCATGCTGGTCGGCCAGCATAACAAGCTATACCACGCTGGTCGGTCAGCATAACCAGCTAGACCATGCTGGTCCTCTAGCAGAACCAGCTAGACCATGCTGGTCGGCCAACAGAACCAGCTAGACCATGCTGGTCGGCCAGCATAACCAACTAGACCATGCTGGTCCTCTAGCAGAACCAGCTAGACCATGCTGGTCGGCCAACAGAACCAGCTAGACCATGCTGGTCGGCCAACAGAACCAGCTAGACCATGCTGTTCGGCCAGCATAACCAGCTAGACCATGCTGGTCCTCTAGCAGAACCAGCTAGACCATGCTGGTCGGCCAACAGAACCAGCTAGACCATGCTGGTCGGCCAGCATAACCAACTAGACCATGCTGGTCCTCTAGCAGAACCAGCTAGACCATGCTGGTCGGCCAGCATAACCAGCTAGACCATGCTGGTCCTCTAGCAGAACCAGCTAGACCATGCTGGTCGGCCAACAGAACCAGCTAGACCATGCTGGTCGGCCAACAGAACCAGCTAGACCATGCTGGTCGGCCAGCAGAACCAGCTAGACCATGCTGGTCGGCCAGCAGAACCAGCTAGACCATGCCGGCCAGCAGAACCAGCTAGACCATGCTGGCCGGCCAGCAGAACCAGCTAGACCATGCTGGTCGGCCAGCATAACCAGCTATACCATGCTGGTCCTCTAGCAGAACCAGCTAGACCATGCTGGTCGGCCAACAGAACCAGCTAGACCATGCTGGTCGGCCAACAGAACCAGCTAGACCATGCTGGTCGGCCAGCAGGACCAGCTAGACCATGCTAAACAATGCTGAAAAAATTAAATGGCCCCGCTAATACAGGACTAGTAAAGACCAGCATGGTCTAGCTGGTTCTGCTAGAGGACCAGCATGGTCTAGCTGGTTCTGCTGGCCGACCAGCATGGTCTAGCTGGTTCTGTTGGCCGACCAGCATGGTATAGCTGGTTATGCTGGCCGACCAGCATGGTATAGCTTGTTCTGCTGGCCGACCAGCATGGTCTAGCTGGTTCTGTTGGCCGACCAGCATGGTATAGCTGGTTAATAAACATGTGGAAATGTGAGCAGCATCTTGTATTCCAAGTTGAATTAGTTAGGGAGCGTAATCAAAGTGCAAATGTTTTGTACATTCAAAGTTTAATAGCTCCTGGTGACATCAAACAAGGTTCAGAATGTCCACTCAGTGGGCCTACACATTGCACACCCTTTAGTTTGTCCATTTTCATCTCACATGGATTTACATGAAATGTTCAATATTTAGAATTTCAATACCTCCTTGGTCATGTGACCTGGTAACTTCAAACAAGGTTCAGAATGTCCACTGACTACCCTTCTATATTGCACACCCTTTAGTTTGTCAATTTTCATCTCACATTGGTTTTACATGAATTTCTCAAAATGTAGAATTTCAATAGCTCCTTGGTCATGTGACCTACTGACCTCAAACAATGTTCCACTTACTATACCTTCATATATCGCACACTCTGATGTTTGTCTACTTTCATATCATGCTATTAGACTTAAATCTGTAAGCTTTGCAGGCCTTCATTTTACATGGGTGTTAAAAAATATGTTTAAGTCAACAAATGTTCCATCCTCGCAATAACTATCTTTCACATGGACACTGAAAAGATCTGCAATTGGCTGTATGTGGAATGGATCAAGGACAGGAGAGGTGTTCGAACAGAGGTGCTTAAAGGAAGGTGCACAGGTGGGCATCATGAAAAACAATGTTTCATAAGTTATTTTTAATCACAGTAATAGGCAGTGATTTGTCAAGTCAATCCTTTTCATAGCATCACTTTCATATACTGTACATTAAGACAAATCCTTCTACGTTGAGAATTAGAACGCAGTTTACATAACCTGATAATGACTTGATATTTGAGTGTGTTCCCAACAAGCCACCTGCAGACAACTTACAAAATACAATATTGCATTTGAGGGTTTGTTTTTCTGATGAAAGTAGTTATTTGATGCATGGCCTACTATTTCTAACTGGGAAAATACTCAGCAAATTGGATGCAGTCTATCACAGTGCCATCCGTTTCGTCACCAAAGCCCCATATACTACCCACCACAGCGACCTGTATGCTCTCATTGGCTGGCCCTCGCTTCATATTCGTTGCCAAACCCACTGGCTCCAGGTCATCTATAAGTCCTTGCTAGGTAAAGCCCCTCCTTATCTCAGCTCACTGGTCACCATAGCAGCACCCACCCGTAGCATGCGCTCCAGCAGGTATATTTCACTGGTCACCCCCACAGCCAATTCCTCCTTTGGCCGCCTTTCCTTCCAGTTCTCTGCTGCCAATGACTGGAACGAATTGCAAACAACACTGAAGCTGGAGACTCATATCTCACCTCACTATCTTTAAGCATCAGCTATCAGAGCAGCTTACAGATCATTGCACCTGTACATAGCTGTCACGAGAATTTTCAATCCCAATGATGATAACAATCACTGTAGCTTTGACCAATTCCCCCTAGGTTGTAAAGCTAGGGTTAATAAGAATTAGGCAAAGACTCAGATTCTGCAAAAGGTTCATTGTTGTTTATTCATGAGAGCTCTAAAGTCAACCAAAATTTGAACAGTCTTTATAACCCCTTCTATACACACACACACACACACACACACACACACACACACACACACACACACACACACACACACACACACACACACACACACACACACACACACACACACACACACACACACACACACACACAAAGTTGTATCACTTTTCTACCAGCCTTTGCAGTTTCTCGCTGTACTCTCCTCTCCTCCCTAGATTAGAGAGGCCTTGGAAGGGCCCTCCTGTTGTCAGCTTTTTCAGAGTTATCATGTGTAGTCTACCAGCCTCTGTTTTCTCCACATATTTCTCCCTCTTAACTTGTCCCACACATGTATTATTGGAATATAGTCTTATATGTTTCAGGGTGGAATTCTTTAGTCATTTCTTTAAACATATAAATTCCCTTATCAATAGCCCATCTGTTATTAGCCCATCCAACTACCTCATCCCCATATTGTTATTATTATTTTTTTCTCCTTTGCACCCCAGTATCTCTACTTGCACATTCATCTTCTGCACATGTCACTCCAGTGTTTATTTGCGAAATTGTAATTATTTCACCACTACGGCCTATTTATTGCCTTACCTCCCTAATCTTACTTCATTTGCACACACTGTATATAGACTTTTGTATTGTGTATTGTGTTATATTTCTCAACTGCATACAGTGGGGAAAAAAAGTATTTAGTCAGCCACCAATTGTGGAAGTTCTCCCACTTAAAAAGATGAGAGGCCTGTAATTTTCATCATAGGTACACTTCAACTATGACAGACTATAACTAATCATAATTCCATTATTTTTACATAAAAAAGAGAATACTTCAAAATGAGAAGATCCTGCCATGGAAAAGACGACATAAAGTGTAAAGGAGGGGAAATAACTCCCACCATGCAGCAGGACACCTTCAGCTGTGGGGTCTTTGTAATGCAGGTTTGATAGTTATATTTTCAATAATGAACGGTTATGTCACGACTTCACCGAAGTTGGTCCCTCTCCTTGTTCGGGCGACGTCACCAGCCTTCTTGCCATCGCCGATCCACTTTTCATTTTCCATTTGTTTTGTCTTTGTCTTACACACCTGGTTTCAATCCACCAATTACCTGTTCATTATTTAACCCTCGGATCCCCCATGTTTGTTTGTGAGTGATTGTAGGAAGGTCCGTTACTGTGGGCTCTGTTTTTGTATTGCATTTATTATATGTTGAGTAAAATACGTTTCTTTACTCATAACTGCTGTCCTGTGCCTGACTCCTATACACCAGCTACACACAGACTTCCATACAGGTTAGCTGTTATGTGACAATTTGGTCAAAAACGCTATTTTATTTTTTGGTGTAGATGGCCAAGGAATGTCTGGTATGTAATGACATTTAATTCAAAGTAAATGTCAATTCTTTATTTTTATGTAGTTGTGTGGGACAGCCATATGTTCAGTTCATGCCTATGATTTCAGAGTTCAACAAAGCCAACAACTGCTTCATGTGTGCCACTGATAAAGAACCTGGATGTGCCTCAAAGACCGACTGGGTTAGTAACTTTATTTAGCATGTTTATAATCTTTTGACAACAGTGACGGCATGTAAGACAATTTATGATAGCCATCCATTGTGTTATAATTCGTCATACTGCGTTGATATTTTAGATGATTTATAACTGTATTTCATGCCAACGGTGGTTCCATGTGCTGTAACTAGGAATGAAGACTAAAGAGTTCAACAGAGTAAAGAACACAAACTGGAAGTGCGGTCTTTGTTGTTGAAAATGTATGCTATACCCCATCCACACTGAAGAGGCTCTGTAATGAACCAGGGATAAAGAGAAAGTTAACAATGAAATGTTTTGTATTTAATTGAAGTTAAGTGTCTGACATGTTGGAAAAGATTAAAGGTCTACAATTTGTTTAATTTGTCAACATTACATGTTTATTCATTGATTTACTGGCCACCATTACTGTGGTTACATGTTCAGTATATGTATTGACCAGCAAACCCACTGCAGCCTTCCTCACTAGCTCACTCCCCATCCCTGTTCAGTATATGTATTGACCAGCAAACCCACTGCAGCCTTCCTCACTAGCTCCTCCCCATCCCTGCTTTAGACAATTAAGTCTCGTACTTTGCCCTTTTCCTTTATGGTTGATATTAACGACGAACTGAGATATTATCTGTCTCTCTCCTATTGTGTACCACTGTTAAATACTGTGGAAAATTAAATAACAGGGAAAATAAGTACTAAGAACTACCAATTATTGTAAATAAATATTTAAAAAAAGGGTAAACACTGGACTGAACCCCCTAATTGTCAAACTAATATTAATGTTCAACAATATAGAAGATGCATGACTAGAGGTTATGCAATATAGGTGTATATCCACTGCATGATTCTTAGGTGTGTAGTTGACATGACCAAGGACCTATTGCAAATTTCAAAAAATGTATGTAAAACCATATGAGATAAAAATGGACAAACTGTTGTCCATGTCTGTGTGCAATATGTAGGGCCACTGAGTGGACATTCTGAACCCTGTTTGAAGTCACTAGATCACATGACCAAGGAGCTATTGAAATTCTACATTTTTAAAATTTTAGCCACAACCAGTTTTGAAAGTGTTAGGAGTAATGGTTAAAGAGCTATTGAAATATGATTTTTGATTTGTCACTATGTTGACGCTCCCTAACTGTTGTTGGTGGACGTGAGGAAAACTACAGGCGAATATCCGTTGAATATCCAACCTGAAACTGCCTTTACCTCGGTAAGATGTACTTACCAAGGCTCTGGCTATCCGACAAGAAATACCCCGCCTTTCAGACAGGCTTTAGGGCTTCTGGAGTGGGGGAATAATTTGGTGAGTAAAGAATATTGAATAAGCGCCGTAGGTTACCGAATGATCAGCCACAATTTGTCGGGGCATTGACACTACTACAACTTGTCGAAAGCGTTTGCCGAAAAACAGTAGACTTTTAGGGATGGTATAATGACCTTCCTGACAAGTAAATCATTTAACCTACTGAATCGGATGGGACTAAAATGATGGATGTGGTGATTTGTGCTCTTACACATTTACATTAACCGAGCTCCCCCAGTAAAAAAAAAATCCCGTCTGAATAAGGCTTAAGTCATGGAAAGAGCAGGTGTTCTTGTTTCGTATACTCTGTGTATCTTTTGATTCATATCCTTTCACGGTAGCCCCCAATACTTTCACCTATGTAGGGAACGTAAATCGTTCATGGGAGGAAGAGTTTGGAATCGAGATCTCCGATAT
Organism: Oncorhynchus kisutch; assembly: GCF_002021735.2. Taxonomy (NCBI): domain Eukaryota; kingdom Metazoa; phylum Chordata; class Actinopteri; order Salmoniformes; family Salmonidae; genus Oncorhynchus; species Oncorhynchus kisutch. Next base: position 5,610,180 of record NC_034195.2, read on the forward strand.
CACCTGGCATTCTGCAATTGACAGGATACACTCATCCTCTACCTGCATTAGATTTACTAAAGTTTTCAAGTATTTCATTGCCTACACTTTTGCAGGATTAGACCTGCCAGATTGTAAACAGAAATAGACCCAACCTACTCTAGATGCCATCAGCCAACCGCCACTCTGTATCACATGTACGTACTGGTCATGCCCGACACCAGGTCCATTCTGGTCCTCTATCTTTGAGACTTTCTCATATATATGCTATAAGAAAATTGCCCCAACTCCCTTTTGTCCCTATTATTGAGGCGCTCCCGAAGGGATTACTTTCTGCATTACCCAAGCAGAGGTCATAGCCTTCTCGTCCCGTCTGGCCCGCCCACTTATTCCTTTTTAAGTGGAAACGGGACGTTATGGCCCATCTTAAACTGGGTTAGTGATGTTAAGGCCCATCTCAAACTTGAGAAGGTAAAATATTCCACCCGTGGCTCCTTCTCAAAAGTGAGAGAACTTAATGTAGCCTTCTTTTATTTAAATAAAACCCCATTGTTATTGTCCACCAGCTATTGCATAGGACAGTACCAATGTAACCTTGATCTGTCTAGGATGTCACATGTCAATCTAAGATGGCAGGGAATAATCTTAAGGAGAACTGTGGTGGACACGGTCCATGACCTCCCAGGGGGCTCAGTGACACTGTGTAAGAGTGCCCCCTATTACATATTGGGTGGAACTGTGAGACCATTCAGGTTGACTACTACTAGGAATAAATATATTTTACCTCATTGCCTTAGCCTGGCATCCAAACTGAGGTGAAGTAAAACAACGGTGTGCGCAGCATTCAGTATGGTTTAACCAGGCTATCGTTGGCTCTCTCTGCCCTCCACATCAGCTTTAGTTCTCAAGGGTGAACTAGATGACTAATTGAACATGGACACTGACAATACTGGGAAGAAAAAAACATGTTTTATTTTCTTCAAAATATGGTGTCTCTTCTGAATAGATGTCGATGTGGGGTCCTATGAGTCGTGCAGGTTTAGCAACGCCTGGACTGTGTCAGAGAGACAGAGAGAGTAGGGAGAGGGACAGAGAGAGAGAGACAGAGAGAGTAGGGAGAGGGACAGAGAGAGTAGGGAGAGGGACAGAGAGAGTAGGGAGAGGGACAGAGAGAGTAGGGTGAGGGACAGAGAGAGTAGGGAGAGAGACAGAGAGAGAGAGACAGAGAGAGTAGGGAGAGGGACAGAGAGAGAGAGAGACAGAGAGAGTAGGGAGAGAGACAGAGAGAGTAGGGAGAGGGACAGAGAGAGTAGGGAGAGGGACAGAGAGAGTAGGGAGAGGGACAGAGAGAGTAGGGAGAGGGACAGAGGGAGAGAGACAGAGAGAGTAGGGAGAGGGACAGAGAGAGTAGGGAGAGGGACAGAGCGAGAGAGACAGAGAGAGTAGGGAGAGGGACAGAGAGAGTAGGGAGAGGGACAGAGAGAGAGACAGAGAGAGTAGGGAGAGGGACAGAGAGAGAGAGACCGAGAGAGTAGGGAGAGGGACAGAGAGAGAGAGACAGAGAGAGTAGGGAGAGGGACAGAGAGAGAGAGACAGAGAGAGTAGTGAGAGGGACAGAGAGAGAGAGACAGAGAGAGTAGTGAGAGGGACAGAGCGAGAGAGACAGAGAGAGTAGGGAGAGGGACAGAGAGAGAGACAGAGAGAGTAGGGAGAGGGACAGAGAGAGGGAGACAGAGAGAGTAGGGATAGGGACAGAGGGAGAGGGACAGAGAGAGTAGGGAGAGGGACAGAGAGAGTAGGGATAGGGACAGAGGGAGAGGGACAGAGAGAGTAGAGAGAGGGGCAGAGAGAGAGAGAGTAGGGAGAGGGACAGAGAGAGTAGGGAGAGGGACAGAGAGAGTAGGGAGAGGGACAGAGAGAGTAGGGATAGGGACAGAGGGAGTAGGGATAGGGACAGAGGGAGAGGGACAGAGAGAGTAGAGAGAGGGGCAGAGAGAGAGAGAGTAGGGAGAGGGACAGAGAGAGTAGGGATAGGGACAGAGGGAGAGGGACAGAGAGAGTAGAGAGAGGGGCAGAGAGAGAGAGAGTAGGGAGAGGGACAGAGAGAGTAGGGAGAGGGACAGAGAGAGTAGGGAGAGGGACAGAGAGAGTAGGGAGAGGGACAGAGAGAGTAGGGAGAGGGACAGAGAGAGTAGGGAGAGGGACAGAGAGAGTAGGGAGAGGGACAGAGAGAGTAGGGAGAGGGAGAGAGACAGAGAGAGTAGGGAGAGGGACGGAGCGAGAGAGAAAACATTAGAAATAGCGAATTGTTGAAAGTCAAATGCTATTGCAAAGCTTAATTATTATTAAAGATGTAGTTTAAGTATTACTCTGACTGGTGTGTGAAGTTTGTCTCTCTCTCCTCATTTGGTAAATCAGAAATTAATCCACCACAATCTCCTTCATCAGCACTCAGTGCCACCTCTAGCCTTTTGGGGGCCCTATGAGAGATTTGGTTGGGGGGCCCCCACCCCCTTGCAAAACCTTTTAGTCTCTTTGCCATCTAAATACAGTCCTGGAGGGGACGACGACTACTACTACTACTACTACTACTACTACTCCTGCTCCTCCCCCATGTGATTCCTTACCTGCTAAGTTCTGCAGCCTCTTCCTCTCGTCCAGGTTGTGCTGGAGAACCTCCAGCAGCTCAAAGTACCTGAAAAGGGAATCCCGGGGCCAGGTGACCTTCTCGTCCTCCTCCTGCTCCTGCATCACCTTCATATTCTCCTCCACGTACGACTCCCAGTCTAACAGAGAGGGGTAATACGAGGAAACCAGTTCATTAGGGCATGAAACAGAAAAATGCTGTAAAACTGTTTGCAGCAGAAAACGAGTCCAGGGATACCCTCTCTGTTTCAGTTTGTTTTATGTTTGGTGCCTTTATGATGGCCCAGATGGCCCAGACTACTCTTTTAGAGTGCATCATAGTAATGAGATCTCAGTGTCCAGGGCATGTTGATATGTTCATTGTAATTCTTAACAGAATTGATGTACTGTACCAAATATCATCACACACTCCAAATATACTCCCTATGATTTAGTGGGTATCGCCAACATTATGACACATTTGGTTCCTTGAAAGTTGTGGGAATGTGTGTTTTTGGTTTCAGATTGGTTTCCAGGAACAGAACCCTAAGTTTCCTGACAGGTAAAACTGAACGTTTAAAAAAAAAACATTCTTCGAACAAAACAAAACATTCCGGACTGTTATGGGAACATTTATTTATTTGGTTGAGATTCTGAGAACATTTCACTCGAGTTTCTGGGAGGTCTTATTAACTCTCTGAGAATGGAAATGGTAGTTTATTTGAAGGTAATTAAATAACATTCTGAGAACATTCTCTAAATGTTATGAAAGTTTTGTTAAGTTATTAGTGAAAGTTTGCCAACAATCACAGTAGGTGTGATCTTGCACACACTTAACAAGCTGGAGGATGAGAGAGTTTTGTTGATGCTGAGAATGTAATGTATATGTAAATAACATTCTTAGAGCGCTCTCTGAAAGTTACTTAAGTTTCTGTGTTATTTCTGGAAAGTTTTCTTCATGTTCTGAGAACAGAATTTAGAGCTTATTGATGGTAATGTTTTTCGTAACATTTAGAATTCCTTTTTTTTTTTTTACAACATTCCCAGAATATTACCAAGAACGGACATAAAAGAGAACCATACATTCTCGGAAAGTTCTGAGAAAATGGCTTAAGTTACACCGTTTTTGAGAATGTTCCCAGAATGTAGTCAAAATATTGCATTAAATAGAACCACATGGGAACTTGTGCAGAATGTTCTGTACTGAAATTCCCACAGAAGACCGTTGTTTCTTAACATTGTCTGAACAATTTGAGAACATTCCCAAATGTCAAACCATTTAGAGAACGTTCTTCAAATATTATCTAAATGTAACCATGTGTTAACTTTTAGGAATCGTTCTGTTAAAGGAATGAAATAAAGTTTTCTTTGTCAAGTTCCTTAAATGTGCTGAGGATGTTCCAAAGCCAAGCAACTATCCTGCACCATTCACAAAACGCTGTGGGGAGGTTGTATGCAAAAATAACCATAGGACGACCTCTAACCTCTCAGCTCTAAGAAACATAGGGTTCTTAGAATGTTCTTTGTTCTGTGACAAAATAAATAGCTCTTTTGTCTCATTGTAGGATCGCAAAGAAATGGTCCCTATTCAAAGTATGATGAGTTTATTACGGTGTCCCAATGGTGGTTAGGTTTGAAAAGAACCCACTGTCACGCCCTGACCTTAGAGATCCTTTTATGTCTCTATTTTGGTTTGGTCAGGGCGTGAGTTGGGGTGGGCACTCTATGTTTTGTGTTTCTATGATTTTCTATTTCTATGTTTTGGCTAGGTATGGTTCTCAATCAGGGACAGCTGTCTATCGTTGTCTCTGATTGGGAACCATACTTAGGTAGCCCTTTTTCCCACCTGTGTTTGTGGCAAGTTGTCTTTGTTTGCTGGCACTATTGCCTTTAGCGGCACGGTTTGTTTTGTATGGTTTATTGTTTTGTTGGCGTCATTCTTTAATAAAGTAATATGTACGCTGCACCTTGGTCCGCATCTTTCAACAGACACCCACCTTTTTCTGGAATATTAGATCTTGTAAACTGTAGTAGATCCTCAGTGGAAAATGACTCTTCACCATCCTCTGCCACTTTGCTCAGCCTAAATGTATATTTGAATATATTAGACCTAACCTGAACTTTTTTTGCAATTGTGAATTTAAATGAAATTAATTAAATTGTGTTGACATCAAATTGTTTTATACATTTTACGATTTGACAGGGACGAGAACGCACATTAAAGGTTATAAGAAACTGCCTTACCCGGCAAATTTCGAATGACTTATCCTCCTACAAAAAGAAAAACATAAATTTTTCACGGTATTTGTCAAAAGACATTTCAATGACAACATATTTTATCTAAACAAAGGTAATATATTGGTTAGTTTCTCACTTATTAGCCCAGAAAGTAATGGTGAACATCAAAGACATTCTATCTTGACAAAAGATAATACTGTTTCATTTCTTTACTGTAACGCTACATCTTATTAGCCAATCACACCGGTCTGAAGAATCCAATAGAACATCTCCACACTCACCTGTTTATGATCTCAGCTTTAAAGAGATCAGCTTTGGCCTGGATCTCAATCTGCTGTACCTCTTTAGAGAGGTCACTCCGGATGGCCTGGAAGTTATTCACTGGACGGACAAAAAGGAAACAGACAATTAGGTAAAAAATCGGAGCATTATCACATTAGTATACCACGTAGACTGCATGCCCAGTAGTATTTATGCAAGTAGTATGGACATTGGAACAGTATGATATAAAACCGTTTTATATCCAGCTGGCCTTCAAAGTTAGAGAACTTTTAAAATTTCCATTTTAATGTGAAATATCTAGATAAAAGACCCACAAACAGTCAAGTCTGAGAAAAAGAAAAAAAGAAAATGAAATAGCTAAATGGATGCGCTTTATCAAAGCATTGCGGGGGAAGTACCTACCCATAATACCCACAAAGATATTGCGGAATACGAAGGAGCCTATGAGGAGCCAGAGGATGATGTATAAGCCACATATGGCTTTGTCCAGTTCTGGAACTTTGCGGGTGTCGGCGAGCAGAGCGTACCAGTGATCCATGGTGAAGAGGATGAAGAGGGTGATGAAGGAGTTGTAGATATCTCTGGGAGGTGATGAAGGTTCATGAAAACGTGTCAAAAATCTTCAAAGATGTAACATGGCTGTAGGTTTAGTTCCTGAACGGAAATGGATTCTGACTGGTTGGACTCTAACCGTATCTGTAGTGTAATATCAAGTGTTACCCATTCTAGCCCTCTTAAAATATGTGAGATTTAGGAAAATGTGATGTTTCTCAATGACCACTGTTCACATTAATATTATCTTATCATAACTGAGAATGAGAGAAATACTACTGGTAAATACTTCCAAAGAAATCAGGCTTTCATAGTAAGAGCAAATGTCACACACTTAAAGTTCATATTGTAGACCAGGCCCTCGATGTTAGAGCGAGTGTAACTCTCGAACAGGATGACTCCAACCACAGCGAAGATATAAGCAAACACCAGCAGCAGTAAGAATATGAAGGTCATAGCCTGTAAACACACAGAGATATTTTGTCATCCTTCAGTAGAATAGAATAGAATAGAGAAGAATACAATAGAGGCTCTTCATAACAGTGGGACCATTTCTATGTTCCATGAGGTTACAAAAGGACCACACATGTATACAGGTAGGACTAATCAAATCACATGTATTACATTCGCCGAATACAACTGGTATAGACTTTACAGTGAAATGCTTGCTTACGAACCTTTAAAAATAATAATACAAAATAAAATAGTAACAAACACGAGGAATAAAATAAAATACACAAGAATGGCGCTATATACAGGAAGTACCAGTACCAGATTAATGTGCAGAAGTATGAATTATTTGAGGTAAATACACTGCATGACCAAAAGTATGTGGACATCTGCTCGTCAAACATATCATTCTAAAATCATGGGCATTAATACAGTGCCTTGCGAAAGTATTCGGCCCCCTTGAACTTTGCGACCTTTTGCCACATTTCAGGCTTCAAACATAAAGATATAAAACTGTATTTTTTTGTGAAGAATCAACAACAAGTGGGACACAATCATGAAGTGGAACGACATTTATTGGATATTTCAAACTTTTTTAACAAATCAAAAACTGAAAAACTGGGCGTGTAAAATTATTCAGCCCCTTTACTTTCAGTGCAGCAAACTCTCTCCAGAAGTTCAGTGAGGATCTCTGAATGATCCAATGTTGACCTAAATGACTAATGATGATAAATACAATCCACCTGTGTGTAATCAAGTATCCGTATAAATGCACCTGCACTGTGATTGTCTCAGTGTGTAGTTGGTCCCCCATTTGCTGCTATAACAGCCTCCACTATTCTGGGAAGGCTTTCCACTAGATGTTGGAACATTGCTGCAGGGACTTGCTTCCATTCAGCCACAAGAGCATTAGTGAGGTCGGGCACTGATGTTGGGTGATTGGGCCTGGCTCGCAGTCGGTGTTCTAATTCATCCCAAAGGTGTTCGATGGGGTTGAGGTCAGGGCTCTGTGCAGGCCAGTCAAGTTCTTCCCCACCGATCTCGACAAACCATTTCTGTATGGACCTTGCTTCGTATACAGGGCATTGTCACGCTGAAACAGAAAAGGGCCTTCCCCAAACTGTTGCCACAAAGTTGGGAGTACAGAATTGTCTAGAACGTTATTGTATACTGTAGTGTTAAGATTCCCTTCAGTGGAACTAAGGGGCCTGGCCCGAACCATGAAAAACAGCCCCAGACTATTACTCCACCACCACCAAACTGTATAGTTGGCACTATGCATTGGGGCAGGTAGCGTTCTCCTGGCATCTGCCAAACACAGATTTGTCTGTCGGACTGCCAGATGGTGAAGCGTGATTAATCACTCCACAGAACGCATTTCCACTGCTCCAGAGTCCAATGACGGCAAACTTTATGCCACTCCAGCCGACACTTGGCATTGAGCTACTCGGCCATGGAAACCCATTTCATGAAGCTCCCGACGAACAGTTCTTGTGCTGACATTGCTTCCAGAAGCAGTTTGGATCTTGGTAGTGAGTGCTGCAACCGAGGACAGATAAGTTTTACGCGTTACGTGTTTCAGCACTCGGGGGTTCTGTTCTGTGAGCTTGTGTGGCCTACCACTTTGCTGCTGAGCTGTTGTTGCTCCTAGACGTTTCCACTTCACAATAACAGCACTTGCAGTTAACCGGGACAGCTCTGGCAGGGAAGAAATTTGACGAACTTACTTGTTGGAAAGGTGGCATCCTATGATGGTGCCACGTTTTAAAGTCACTGAGCTTTTCAGAAAGGCCATTCTACTGCAAATGATTGTCTATGGAAATTGCATGGTTGTGTGCTCGATTTTATACTCCTGTTAGCAACGAGTGTGAATGAAATAGCCAAATTCACTCATTTCAAGGGGTGTCCACATTTTGTATATATAGTGTATGTACATAAAGGCAGGGTAAAGAGGCTAGGCATCCGGATAGATAATAATAGGAGTAAAATAAAGAGTGTGTGAGTATGTTGTGTTGGTATCCGTGTGTAGTGTATGTGAATGTGTGGGAGAGACAGTGTAGTGTGTGCTCCCTCTCCAGCCTTTAGGTCACCAGGCTGCTCGTTATGGCGCATACCTGTCACCATCATTACGTGCACCTGCGCGTCATCAGACTCACCTGGACTCCATCACTTCCCTGATTACCTTCCCTACATATGTCACTCCATTTGGTTCCTTCCCCGGGCATTATTGTTTCTGTTCCAGTGTCATGTCGGTGCCTTGTTTGTGTTTCTTGTTTTGTATTTAGTTGCGTTTTATTTATTGAAACACTCACTCCATGAACTTGCTTCCCGACTCTCAGTGCACTAGTTATAGAGTGTGTATGTGCAGTGCATTCGGAAAGTATTCAAACCCCTTGACTTTTTCCACATTTTGTAACGTTACAGCCTTCTTATAAAATTGATTAAATTCATTGTATTGCTCATCAATCTACACACAATATCCCATAATGACAAAGAAAAAATAGTTTTTTCGAATTTTTTTGCAAATGTATTACAAATAAAAAACAGATACCTTATTTAAATAAGTATTCGGACCCTTTGCTACGAGACTCAATTGAGCTCATGTGCATCCTGTTTCCATTGATCATCCTTGCGATGTTACTACAACTTGATTGGAGTCCACCTGTCATCAATTAATTTGGAAAGGCACACACCTTTCTATACAAGGTCCCACAGTTGACAGTGCATGTCAGAGCAAAAACCAAGCCATGAGGTCGAAGGAATTGTACGTAGAGCTCCATGACATGGGATTGTGTCAAGACACATCTCTGGGGAAGGGTACCAAGACATTTCTGTAGCATTGAAGATCCCCAAGGGCACAGTGACCTCCATCATTCTTCAATTAAAGAAGTTTGGAACCACCAAGACTCTTCTTAGAGTTGGCCGGCTGGTCAAACTGAGCAATCGGGGGAGAAGGGCCTTGGTCAGGGAGGTGACCAAGAACCCGATGGTCACTCAAACAGAGCTATAGAGTTCCTCTGTGGAGATGGGAGAACCTTTCAGAGGGACAACCATCTCTGCAGCACTCCACCAATGAGGCATTTATGGCAGAGTGGCCAGACAGAAGCCACTCCTCAGTAAAAGGGACATGACAGCCCGCTTGGAGTTTTCCAAAAGGTACTTGAAGAACTCTCAGACCATGAGAAACAAGATTCTCTGATCTGGTGAAACCAAGATTCAACTCTTTGGACTGAATGCCTAGTGTCACATCTGGAGGAAACCTGGTACCATCCCTAGAGTGGGGGATGTTTTTTAGTGGCAGGGACTGGGAGACTAGTCAGGATCGAGGGAAAGTTGAATGGAGCAAAGTACAGAGATATCCTTGATGAAAACCTGCTCCAGAGCACTCAGGACCTTGGACTGGGGCGAAGGTTCACCTTCCAACAGGACAACGACCCTAAGCACACAGCCAAGACAACGCAGGAGTGGCTTTAGGGACAATTCTCTGAAAGTCATTGAGTGTCCCAGCCAGAGCCCGGACTTGAACCAGATCGAACATCCCTGAAAATAGCTGAGCAGTGACGCTCCCCATCCAACCTGACAGAGCTTGAGAGGATCTGCAGAGAAGAATGGGAGAAACTCCCCAAATACAGTGCCACACTTGTAGCATCATACCCAAGAAGATTGTAATCGCTGCCAGAGATGTTTCAACAAAGTACTGAATAAAGGGTCTGAATACTTATGTAAATGTGATATTTCAGTAAGACATATAACATTGCAGCTTCTTCAAGTCTCTATAATAGGAGACTCTGGAACGAAGCTCATCCATCTTATTCTCGAGTGCCTAGAAATTTGCCAATAGAACAGACCGGAACGCCTTTCAGTTTTCTCTTTGCCTCAATTTCACCAGCACTCCACCTCGTCTCCCGCGTTTACGCCCGCAGCGTTTTGGTAGCCCATGGAACAAAGAAATATGGTCCAGTATGAGCAGTGGAACAGCTGAGTCTGAGTTGAAGTCGTATTTGAAGTTGAAATCGAGGTTAGTAACTGTCAATCTGATATCCAGAAGTGCTTGGCAGTCATATGTGATAATAGTATGGCTAGAAGTTGACCATGTTACCTGCCTGGGGCCTCATTTACAAACCAGTGTAAATGTCTCACTAAAATCTGGCGTACGTGGAGATTCTAGGATTTAAGTGCACAACAAATTATTGGGATTCATCAAACTGTCACACACAACATATACGCATGTTTTCATTGATAAATCAGACACATACCCGCCTGAAAAACGTCATCCATTCACCTTTTGTGTTGACAAAAACGATCTAATTTGCTGTACAATTTGGACATGCTGGAACTGGGCCATGAGCAGTGTTTAAATCCTTTGCAGTGACTTTTTCAAATAAAAAATGCATGCCATCTATAGCGAGTGCCAAATACTGGCCGCGCATTCTGGAGGATTGATTGCCATTTTGAACCATTTCAAAATAAATTATACAGCCTTGGTATAATATCCAGCCTTGGGATAAACTCTGAGATTACAGGCCATGATGTCGCTCTCTTATCACACAATTATTTTAAGTAGGCTACTAATTACTTTCGAGCATACTCAGGCTATTGAATGAGAGATGGATAAATGTTAGCGTCATTTGTTGTGTAGAGGAAATAAACCAGTCATGTCAGAAAGGAGAGATGCCCTGCAATACGATTATGATTTAGGGCCTATATAATACAAGTAAAATAAACATATTAGGCTAATTGCTGCTATGCGATATACTTACAGCAAATGCATGTTTTATCATTAGGTCTACCTTTTAATGCTTTTATTAGTCTACTATTTTTTATATTTCCTGTGCCTCACATTTCCCACAAAATAACAATAAGTGCTTGCAATACAATTGATCAAGAAGTTGAGTGTACGCATGCGCTGAGCTGTACGTGGAGATACTCGCGCTTTCCTGTCACGTTCCAATTGATCAATGCCAACCTTTGCGAGAAAAACAAAGTCTGTATCCCTCAGTCTCTAACTGCACAATAAATGCTGACACCAATGCAGTGGGAGTGTAAAACTGTTGGATCCATAGACATGGAATAAACAATTATACTGTATTTCTATACCTTGAAAGCTTTGGAGATGGCCAACACGATCAGGCGGATCTGCCTGAATTTGGAGATAATTTTCAGGGAACGGAGGATACGGAACTTCTTTAGGAGTGCCACAATCTCCAGGTCGCCAGTGTCCACCCCTTTGAAGACCTTCACGATCTCTGGTATAACAGACTGGGGGAGGAGAGAGGTAACCTGAGTACTGTAAGTGGGATTTGGACTTGTATGTACAGGGCCTTCAGAAAGTATTCACATCCATTCACGGATTCCACTTGTTGTGTTAAAGCCTGAATTCAAAATTGATTAAATATCTAATTTTTTCTCACCACACAAAATACCCCATCATGACAAAGTTAAAACACGTTTTTAGAAATTGTTGCACATTTATCTAGAATGAAATACAGAAATATATCATTTACATAAGTATCAACACCCCTGAGTCAATACATAGAATCACCTTTAGCAGCAATTAGTCTTTCTGGGTAAGTCTCTAAGAGCTTTGCAAGCCTGGATTGTACAATATAAAATGATATAAGCTAAGTCAAGTTGGTTGTTGATCATTGCTAGACGGCCATTTTCAAGTCTTGCCATAGATTTTCAAGACAATTTTAAGTCAAAACTGTAACTTGGCCACGCAGGAACTTTCACTGCAACTCCAGTGTAGATTTGGCCTTGTGTTTTAGGTTATTGTCTTGTTGAAAGATTAATTAATCTCCCCGTGTCTGGTGGAAAGCAGACTGAACCAGGTGTTCCTCTAGGATTTTGCCTGTGCTTAGCTCCATTCAGCTTTATTTTTTATTCTGAAAAACTCCCCAGGCCTTAACGATTACAAGCATACCCATAACATGATTCAGCCACCACTATGCTTGAAAATATGGAGAGTGGTCCACAGTAATGTGTTATATTGGATTTGCCCCAAACATAACACTTTGTATTCAGGACAAAAAGTGAATTTCTTTGCCACAATTTTTGCAGTATTACTTTAGTGCCTTGTTGCAAACAGGATGTTTCTGAATATTTATATTCTGTACAGGCCTCCTTCTTTTCACTCTGTCAATTAGGTTAGTATTGTGGATTAACTACAATGTTGTTGATCCATCCTCAGTTTTCTACTATCCCAGTCATTAAACTCTGTTACTGTTTTAAAGTCACCATTGGTCTCATGGTAAAATCCCAGAGCGGTTTCCTTCATCTCTGGCAACTGAGTTAGGAAGGACGCCTGTATCTTTGTACTTACTGGGTATATTGATGAACCACAACTTCAACATGCTCAAAACGATATGCAATGTCTGCTTTCTTTATTTTAACCAGTAGGTCCCCTTCTTTGCGAAGCATTTAAAACCTTCCTGATCTTTGATTTGTCAATGGAAAACCTCCCAGATTTTTGATTCGTCATTGGAAAACCTTCCTGATGTTTGTGGTTGAATCTGTGTTTAGAATTCACTGCTCGACTGAGGGACCTTACAGATCGTTATATGTGTGGGGTACTGGGATGAGGTGTTCATTCCAACATCATGTTAAACACTATTACCCACAGTGAGTCCATGCAACTTAGTATGGCTTCTAACTCCACTAGCTCCACTTCTAACTTCCTCTAGCTCCACAATGAGATAGGGTGCAGGCCAGGGTGCAGGATAGGGTGCAGGCCAGGGTGCAGGATAGGGTGCAGGCCAGGGTGCAGGATAGGGTGCAGGCCAGGCAGCAGGATAGGGTGCAGGCCAGGCAGCAGGATAGGGTGCAGGCCAGGCAGCAGGATAGGGTGCAGGCCAGGCAGCAGGATAGGGTGCAGGCCAGGCAGCAGGATAGGGTGCAGGCCAGGCAGACTCAGTCTCGACCTTTAAGTCTTTATTGAAGATCTCTTCAGTAGGTCCTATGATTGAGTGTAGTCTGGCCCAGGGGTGTGAAGGTGAACGGAAAGGCACTGGAGCGAAGAACCACCCTTGCTGTCACTGGCTTACTGGTGCAATTACGTCCCTATGAGGAGTGCGTCACTTGAGTGGGTTGAGTCTCTGACATGATCTTCCTGTCTGATATTCCTCTAGTGGTGTGGGGGCTGTGGTTTGGCAAAGTGGGTGGGATTATATCCTGCCTGGTTGGCCCTGTCCGGGGGTATCGTCGGACGGGGCCACAGTGTCTCCTGACCCCTCCTGTCTCAGCCTCCAGTAATTATGCTGCAATAGTTTGTGTCGGGGGGCTAGGGTCAGTCTGTTATATCTGGAGTATTTCTCCTGTCTTATCCGGTGTCGTGTGTGAATTTAAGTATGCTCTCTCTAATTCTCTCTCTCTCTTTCTCTTCTCTCTGAGGACCTGAGCCCTAGGACCATGCCTCAGGACTACCTGGCCTGCTGCCTCAGTCTCAACTATTCTGCCTGCGGCTATGGAACAATGACCTGTTCACCGGACGTGCTACCTTGTCCCGGACCTGCTGTTTTCGACTTTCTCTCTAGTGCACCTGCTCTCTCTAACTCTGAATGATCAGCTATGAAAAGCCAAATGGCATTTACTCCTGAGATGCTGACCTGTTGCACCCTCTACAACCACTGTGACCCTGCTGGTCATCTATGAATGTTTGAACATCTTGGTCATGTACTGTTATCTCCACGCGGCACAGCCATAAGAGGACTGGACACCCCTCAGAGCATGGTTCCTCTCTAGGTTTCTTCCTAGGTTCCTGCCTTTCTAGGGAGTTTTTCCAAGCCACTGTGCTTCTACATCTGCCTTGCTTGCTCTTTGGGGTTTTAGGCTGTGTATCTGTATAGCACTTATTGACATTGGCTGATGTAAAAAGGGATTAATAAATACATTTGATTGATTGAGTATGTGACTTGTTAAGCACATTTTTACTTCTAAACTTATTTAGGCTTGCATGGCAAAGGGATTTTAATACTTATTGACCCAAGACATTTCACCTTTTCATTTTTTATGCATTTGTAAAAATGTCTACAAACATAATTCCACTTTGACATGATGGGGTATTGTGCGTAGGCACAAAATCTCAATTTAATCTATTTTAAATTCAGGCTGTAACACAACAACATGTGGAAAATGTCAAGGGGTTTGAATTCTTTCTGAAGGCACTGTATGTGTATATCTACATAATGCATAGGCCTCTATATATATAGGTATGCATTTATTTATGTGCATCTATCTACATCACATCTACAGTACATTCACATGGAGACAAGACATTATTCAATTCTTTGCTGGTTCTCTTACCAGCATGGTGACAGCAAAATCAAAGATGTTCCAGGTGCTTTTCCAGAAGTTCCAGAAGTTGTCCAACCACTTCAATACGATCTCCAGGAAGAAGATGGCCAGGATGCTCCAGTCCAACATTTCCAGAACCAGTTTCACAATCTCCAGCTTGGGGTCCATGTTGTCAAACACCTCTTGGACAGAAAGAATAGTCAGGTTGCCAGGTCTGCTTGTTGTCCAGCCAACAACAGTCAATGAGTTGGCTAAAGCAAAGATGAGTAATTTGCAAACCTTAGAATACATTTTGAAGCTAAGAAAGATCTAAGCTCAGTGTTGATTACATTTTTAAATGTTTTATTGCCAGGCAAAATAGTTTAGAGATTGGGTGTTAGTTATTAATGTCGGAGGGGTTACCACCTTTGTGATGGTGCGCATGGGCAACCTTCCAAACCCTAGGAATAGCACCCAAGATAACGAAATATTTCAATGATTCCGCAATCAGGGTAGCAGAAAGATGCAGTAAGAAAGGATTAAGCAAATCAGCCCCAGTGGATTTAAAAAAAAACATTAATCCTAAGCAAGGTGGCAAGCACATCTCAGTAGAAAGTTGTTGAAATTAAAACAAAATATTTAGTAGAAGTTGACTGATCTTTCATTGAGCCGACTGAAGGTTGGGAGAGGGAAGAGCAGTCGACTAACTGACCAGGGTCAGTTAAACCACCATTTCTTCCAAATAAAAAGCCTGCCGAGATAAAAGCATCGCTTTACTCATTTTTCTCAGTAATGACAGTCTGACACGATTTGGGGAAGGAGAGGAGAGCACGTTTCAGTGCATTAACTGTTTAATATAGTAGGCATTCAATCTATGTAGTGAAACATCTTATGTCATATTGAAAATTCCAGTCAATGCTCATACACCCCGGCTGTGGAAATATGGGGATGAAATGCATTACAAGTGTTAATGATTTATTTGACATTGACTTGATATGATGAGAGACTTTGATATTTTTTACCTGCTTGTATCTCCAAGACAATGGTGTTCAGAATGATGAGGATGACAATGATATTCATGAATATTTTGCCTGGAGAATTCTGTCAAGTAAACAGTACACTTGAAAGGAATATGTACAAAGCTATTTCCTGAGACAACACTTGTTCACTTGTAATGTTCCTATGAATAATCATGAAAAACCCAAACAACAAAAAATACATGAGTCTCTACTACATCACTGTAGTAGAACACCCCCCCCCCCCCCCCCCCCCCCCATATATATATATATAGGTAGTTTGTTTAGGGTTTGTTTTGAAATGGCTTGCATCTATATGGTTAATCACTTTACGTCATTGCAGTTACAGGTACAACTAAAATCCAAGGCTTTGGTTTTCCATTCAGGACTGGGTGTAAGGATACTCTCTAGAATCCAGTGGGCAAACATGTTCAAGGGCGGATAGTTGGCATGGAGGTTCTCCAGTCGTCCCTGGCGACGGAGGTCCATGGTGATGGTGCTGCCCCTCTGGGGGGAGATCTCGAAACGCACTAGCTGGTGTGTGTCCTTCCCCATCAAGCTGGTGTAGTTCTCCTCGTCTGTCAAACACACACACACAGACAGGCAGACAGGCAGACAGACAGGCAGACAGACAGACACGAGATAAGCATCCTTGTTATTTAGCAATGCCTTCTTAAAAACAAATACACACGATAGAATCACAGTATTCCTGTATTGTAAAGTGTAGGCCAAGCAGGACCAAAGTGTGTAATCATCTGAAGTAAACATACTTCTACAAATCTCTTCACAGACAAACACCTCTATTCTCAAAACAACTCAGGCCGGTTTCATTCAGACCAAATAGGAAGCTATGTCATTCCTGTGGGCTACCTAAAACATCATTGGTGCAGTATTTGGGGCTTCCTCTCTGCTCCTCCTGTAACTGGTCCAGCAGGTAGAAGCTCTGGATGAGTTTGGACCTGACCACCTCTGCTCTGGGAAGGAACTTCTCATTGGTTGACTTGCCCCTCTCATCATGGCTGTTGTAGGAGGGCAGATCCATGGAGGGGGGCTCCTGGAAAATGACCATGCAAATTACGGCAATTGTTGTCAGTGATTAGACCCTGAATTTACAGTAAAGTTTTTAATAGAATGCCATTCATATGACAATTTGGATAGCCATAAATTCACAACATGAAACAGTATTGTTAAATTATTACTTACCTGTGTCCCCATTTGTCTATATGAATATCGTTCAGCTAAGCAAAACGAAAGAAATTTGACATGATTTCACCAAAGCAGTTTGACATGACTGAAATGTTCTCTTCAACAGAACACAAATGTGTCATAAATCGAAATGGTATTTTACTATGTGTGACGTCACAACAGTAGAATCGTTCTACAACGTAATCTCTCACCTGTTATTACGTTGTCTGTACTCCATCAATCAATCAACTCTGTCAGGCTCTTAGTTCAAAATACTGTAGTGATTAATACATGTAAAAAGTATTGTATCATCTGACACAGACCATTTTTGTTTGGAAAGAAAAACACAATGTATCAATAGTAATGAATAAGCAATGAACATTATAATGCATACTATTTTAATATCTGTGATTTTATATTTTTCCCACAACAAATAACGTTCGTTGTACTGTATTTAGATTAATTGAACTCTGTGATCAATATTATCAGTATCATTTTTGCGATTTAAATTAAATAAAGGGGATGAATGGGGATTGGTAGTGAACAAGGAAATCATATGTGCCTGACTCTTATTGGCTGATTCAGACAGTATGACGCTGTTCAAAATCCAATGGTGAGATGCCACACTTTTGTTTAGCAGCGCAGTCATTCGCATCCTTACCATCTCCACTAATAGCCTTTTCTCTTTCCACAAGTGCCTCCAACATTGGGCCTAGCACATTATCACATTAGGAGGGTTTCCCCAAAAAAACGGCGTTTACATTTGAATTTGCAATGTTGAAATTGCTTTTTTTCATTGTTCTCTCCGGGGCTGCCCGGGCGAGTGATGTGATCGAATTCTCTGATGATGATTTCGACAGTAAAATTGGAGATCACGGGATGATTCTAGTGGAATTCTTTGCGCCATGGTAAGGTCTACAGAAACGCATAGTTAACTACATGTTGAGGCTAAATTGTTACAATTTTGTCTCCAGTGAATATACACTGTTAGCTAGCTCTACTGTCCAGTAACTCGCGCAAGAGGAAGACATACACACAAAAAAATAGTAGTAATAGAAATAGTTAACGCTCTATAGAATTGAATAGTTGACTCTGGCTGTCAACTAACTGTTAGCTAGCTGCTAGCTAACTATATGTATTAACGTTAGCTGGTTGAGGAAACAAACACTTTTCTAACGTTAACGTTTCCTACTTAATGGTTAACTCATAACATTTGCTAGGAAGTGAATGTCAAATTGGCCATAGTGACCCATTTCTGCTTATTTCTTACATGCACTTTGCTGGCTACATAGCGTTGCTCGTTATCAAATATCATATGTTATACTAGCTAGCTGGGTGTCTCAGAATGGACACAGTTAGTATGTAACTAAGTTGGCTACTTTGGATGTGGCCTGGCAAGCCACAATGTTTCATATAATAGAAAATATAATTTTATTTCGTAGAGTTTCAGGTTGAGCATGAGTTTCCTCAAATGTAACTTGTTTACCTCTCAAGCTTAACTTGGAGGCTATAAGCGAGCTAAAATGGGTTTAAAATCACCTAACGTGGGGGCTTGGCATACCACTTTTGTAACCTTATGATTGGCCAGTGAAGTTTGGGTGGCTACTCCTGATTGGTCCCCAGAACAGTTAGCAGGTAGTTCAATGCTGTCAAACTTGAACAAGACTTCATCGGGTGATCAGAACCCTCTATCCTTTTCAAGATAGTTTTAATATTTGATAACTTCATTCACAGATTTGTATTTTCCAGCAATAATCTGGATTTCCTTTTTCCTCAACATTGCGGCTGCGTTTATTAAAACGTTAATTTACACCCATCCATTTAATCCATCACGGTAGTATCAAATTCCACCTGCTTTTAAAGCCCACCCATCCTCTAGATTTCAAACTAAGGTCTGAATGGATTATTAACGGCAACATAAGGGTCAAGCTTTTGTTTTACTGATCTCCGTTTACCTCACGTGTGTCCCTTAGGTGTGGCCATTGTAAACGGCTAGCTCCGGAGTTTGAGGTGGCAGCAACACGTCTGAAAGGCATTGTCGCATTGGCCAAGGTACTTTAGTCACTTAATGCACCTACCGTTTGTACATTAAAATGTTACCTTTGTGTGAAATCTCCATACTCCTGTAAAGACAGCCATGTCTACAAGGTTTATAAACTGAGTTAGTCACCTAGTTTGTGCTCTTTGTCACATTCACTAAGTAATGGCCACCTGTCATTGTGCTTTAGGTTGACTGCACGGTCCAAAACAATGTGTGCCAGAAGTACGGAGTTAGCGGTTACCCAACACTGAAGATCTTCAAAGACGGAGAGGATGCCGGTGCCTACGATGGGCCCAGAACTGCAGGTATTTGGACTTAACATGCCGTGTTAAGTCTGATACGCTTAGATACAAAAGCATAATAAATGCCTGTCACCTATTGCATGTTTTGACCAGGTATTTCAATGGTCTCTCTCTCTGTCAGATGGGATTGTGAGCCATCTAAAGAAGCAGGCTGGCCCATCTTCCGTAGAGCTCAAGACCGAGGCAGATTTTACGAAGTATGTCGGAGACCGTGACGCAAGTGTTGTGGGTAGGTTTAGCCTTTGGAAGTTGACCTCTTCATAAATAAACAAAACTAAATGACAGTAAAGTTTTTCAACTTTTTCCTTTGTTGTCAATCATATTTCACTGTATGGCATATTTCCTGTGTCTGTCCTGTCCAGGTTTCTTTGCTGACGGTGGAAGCCCAGCCCAAGCAGAGTTCCTTAAGTCGGCCAGTGCCCTCCGAGAGTCCTTCCGCTTTGCGCACACCAACTCTGGGGAGCTTCTCCAGAAGCATGGCGTGGAGGGAGAGTGAGTGCTCCTCTTAACATTGTGTTTTTTCCACTTACCCTGAGGGTAGACCAGCTTTAATATTGCAGATTGTGGCTTCTACCAATATAATTGTCTGTATCATTTCCAATTCCCCATATATTTGTGTGTTATTATTATATTTCCCTAACCCCTCCCCTAGTTGGCGTAAACTAATGCACAACAACACTTAGGCTTCTACTTCCAGCTCATACATACTATATACATTTTACAAACTCCATATTTTACATTGTTAGGTTCTAATTCTCAGAGTAAAAAACTCAATGGACGCTATGAAAGCTCAACCAAATGTATTCTTCCCAGAGGATCGATACAGCTACATTAGACACAAACCTTTTCACACAAGCACTGATATTTAACCCTTCCTCCTAAGCTGAGTGTCCACTTACACATCTGTAAAAACATTGTCTTTACTGCTAGGCACTAATCCATGGCTCTCGCCCCTTATCAATTCCTGCCACGTGATCGCTTCCCTGCACTCCATATTTCAATTGGATACCTGATATCATGTTTGCTTTTAGTCTCATCCTTCAGTTACCCTCAACCCCTCCTATCTCTGAATACCATCCAGATGATTTGCTATATATTAATCAGCTGTGATTCACTAAAGTTCTGAACCTTTCTAGGTGCATAGTTCCTACAGATTGTAAATTAAATGGAACCATTTTTGCTCGGAGCATGTGACTATGACTTTTCAAATCACCCAGCGGTGCTATTTGCGGAGTTGGCTCCAGGTAATTGTTGCAATTCTTCAGCCATTCCTGAACCTGTGACCAAAAACAAGCTACATATGGACAAAACAAATGATCTAATGATTCTGTCTCTTCACAGCAGAATATGCAGAGCTGGGATGCTTGTATCCCATATATATATATATATATATATATATATATATATTTCCATTGGTTGAGAATTTTATATACTTTATATTGAAAAACTCAACCATTTTGAATCTGGTGTTTTGTGTATCAGTTCATAGATTATGTTTGAGTGTCCTTGTGTCTCTCGATCTGACTGCTTGTGTTCTGTTTTATTGCAGGGGAATCATTCTGTTCCGTCCAGCACGCCTCAGCAACAAATTTGAAGAGAGCAGTATCAAGTTCAGTGAGGACAAGTTCACCAACGCCATGATCAAGAAGTTTGTCCAGGACAACATGTGAGTTTTACCACAAAATGTTCTCCCTCGTGTTGCCTGCAGTAAAATACGCATCGGCAGTTTGAATGGATTTTTGTTGTTGGCGTATTTAATGAATTCTTGGGAGATGCATGGGCCAGTTAAGTCCAATTTCTCTGAAGAGCAGCCCTTATTTTTTATTTTGTTTCAATCCCACAGTCGAGATGGATGAGATGGTGACATATTTTTAACAAGTTGTACATCTTTGACACTGCATTTTGGATGCTGACATTAATGAAATGAGTTGTACCTCTTACACTGATATAATTATTTTTTTTCTCCATCAGCTTTGGAATGTGCCCCCACATGACTGATGACAATAAGGACCAAATGAAGGACAAGGACCTGCTGGTGGCCTACTATGATGTGGACTATGAGAAGAACCCCAAAGGCTCCAACTACTGGAGGAACCGGTAGGGTCCCTAATAAATAACACTTACTCCCAGGAGGGAACCTCCTTTGTGTGCCTTAGTGTATTTTCTCTATCTGTCAGTTCCCAAGCCTGAACTTGTACCTCATTTTGTTTACTCTGAATTCTGGTTTCCTGGACACTGATGGGGAAAAAGCATGTTCAATGGAGATTTGCAACAGATTTGCATATAAGTGGACTCTTTGGGATCCATGACAAAATGTTCCAAAGCATTGTTGTATGATCCCAGCTCCCTCTCTCTTGCTGTCTATAGGGTAATGAAGGTGGCCAAGAGCTTCCTGGACCAGGGGAAAACGCTGAACTTTGCCGTGGCCAGCAAGAACAGCTTCAGCCACGACATCTCTGAGATGGGCCTGGACGCCAGCTCCGGAGAGCTGCCCGTGGTTGGCATCCGCACTGCCAAGGGAGACAAATACGTCATGGCTGAGGAGTTCTCGTAAGTGTCACTCACCATGCAACTCAAAATGGCACTTCGGACATGGTATCTCTTAGGTTAGGGTGACGTAGAACTAGGCGATATAGACACAAATGTGATAAATTCCGATGTTTTTTTTTTTGGGGGGGGGGGGGGGGGGGGTGCTAGAGCTGGGAGATATGGACAAAGTTATATCGCGATAAATGTAACTTTTGCTCGATAACAACAAATACCACAACATTTAACTGACAGTTGCTTTACATTACAAGCGGCAGGGCTCTAGAGTTTTATTTTTGTATTTAATTTTTTAAAACATTTTCTTCCCAGTGCCAATGCATCATTGATATTATGTGCAACCTGTCAAAATAGGATCCAGAATAATCCATGTGTTTTTCGACTCCTCAGAACTTGCTGACGTCTTTGTGCACATTGGCTTAAGGGACGTATTATTGACCACCTGAGGAAGTGGGAACTCAAAACACGTAGCTAGATTACTAACTCTAAAATATGGTATTGCTGCTTAATTTCTGACTCAGTAAATGTAGGCTAATGTCCTACAAAAACATTGTCCAGCGCTAGGGCTAGGCTACTTGATGTCTAGGGCTAGGCTACTTGATGTCTAGGGCTAGGCTACTTGATGTCTAGGGCTAGGCTACTTGATGTCTAGGGCTAGGCTACTTGATGTCTAGGGCTAGGCTACTTGATGTCTAGGGCTAGGCTACTTGATGTCTAGGGCTAGGCTACTTGATGTCTAGGGCTAGGCTAGGGCTAGGCTACTTGATGTCTAGGGCTAGGCTACTTGATGTCTAGGGCTAGGCTACTTGATGCAGGGCTATTCGCTGTGAGCGGTGTGCTCCGCGGCACATCAACCATACCACACTACAGCCTACTCCGGCTGTAAAGTGGTGCCATGAAATCAGTATTATGAGGTTAGGCATGTATTTAGTTTTTATTTATTTTACCTTTTTATTTAACTAGGAAAGTTAGTTAAGAACAAATTCTTATTTTCAATGACTGCCTAGGAACAGTGGGTTAACTGCCTGTTCAGGGGCAGAATGACAGATTTGTACCTTGTCAGCTCTGGGGTTTCAACTTGCAACCTTCCGGTTACTAGGCCAACGCTCTAACCACTAGGCTACCCTGCTGCCCCAAAATGTATGATGTACTCTCAGGAAAGCTGTTACACTCCCCTCTGTAACTAGAACGACAGTAGTTTTTCTGTCTTTTTCCCGCAATAGCATTTTGAGCAACGGTCATACAATGCATTCAAAGTATTCACACCCCCTTGACATTTTCCACATTTTGTTGTTGCAGCCTGAATTTTGTCCTGAATGCAGAGTGTTATGTTTGGGGAACATCTGCTACAGCACATTACTGAGTACCTCTCCCATATTTCCCGGCATAGTGGTGGCTGCATCATGTTTGTGTGCCTGTAATCTTTAAGGGGGAGTTTTTCAGGATAAAAAAATTAACAGAAATAGGCTAAATCCTAGAGGAAAACCTGGTTCGGTCTGCTTTCCACCAGACACTGGGAGATGAATTCACCTTTCAGTAGGATAATAACATGGCCAAATCTACACTGGAGTTGCTTACCAAGAGGACCATGAATGTTCCTGAGTGGCTGAGTTAGATTTACAAGCAGATTTAAGTCAAAACTATAGCAAAACCGGAAAAATGGTTGTCTAGCAATGATCAACAACCAATTTGACAGAGCTTGAAGATTCTTGAAAAGAATAACGGGCAAATCTTGCACAATCCAGGTGTGGAAAGCTCTTAGAGACTAACCCAGAAAGACTTAATGCTGTAATCGCTGCCAAAGGTGATGCTAACATGATTGATTCAGGGGGTTGAATATTTATGTAAGCGATTGTATACATTTTTTTTTTTTAACATCAATTTGATTCTCCCCCCCCCCCCCCCCCATGAGTATTTTGTGTTGCTTGGGGTTCTCAAAATGCATCGCTCGAGGGAGTGAGCGTCAGCAGCCGACGGGGACAGGTAGATACTGTTAACTCAAAATGACACAAGGTTCCAGTTTAACAACGTTTACTATACCGTATGAACACACTACAAGGTAGCCATTCCACTCAAGGCTAGGTCCATCAACCAAACTTCCCGTGCAGGCTCACTCTTGACAGAGTGATAGCCCTGTAATAACAGAAATATAGGGATACTTAAAACATGAACTTAACAGATACTTTCATAGCAGGAATCAACATAATGCATAGGCTATTACTGTTCACCAAATAATGGTTTTTAGAACAATCTACAGGAATGTTGTGGATCAAAATGACCAATGTAAGCCAAAATGCTTTGGTAAGAGGAAGACAATGTGGGTGTCTGTAATTTTTCGTTGTATCGTTCCATCTCTAGGGTGACAGACTGGTTAATGATTTAGTGGTTATGAGTTTATTGATCATACAAGGGCTACCTGTAATTTACCTAGGGAATTCACACGCACTCATCACCTTCACGTGACAGTGAGTACAACCTGCCATTGAATTCCATTAACATTTCAAGCGACCCTTGAAGAATGCTAAAAAGCACTTGGGGCTTTTGGAGCCAAATTTGTGACATTTTAAACTCTGTGGCAAAGGATATCATGTACACTTTCCACCCAATATAGAAGCACTAATGGGTCTTGATGACCTCGGTGGAAGTAGAAACGTCCTGTGTCTGGGTTTTATTTCCCCACGTGCTATTCCCTACTGATTCAGTCCAATGTCTTGGTCTTCCACAGACGTGACGGCAAGGCCCTGGAGCGTTTCCTGCAGGACTACTTTGACGGCAAGCTGAAGCGTTACCTCAAGTCTGAGCCCAGCCCTGAGAACAATGACGGCCCCGTCAAGGTGAGTCCGCACTTGAGACTGAAATTGCAAGTGGTTAAGGGTGGGTGCTCCCAAACCTGGGGGAGAAACACAGCAACTCAATGATTTCCAATGAGAGCAGTGTGTTGGGGGGGGGGCCTAGGTTTATGTTGTGCTGTTTGAGAGATTCCCCTAGTTTACGCCATTTAAAAAAAAAAAAGCACAGGTTTTCTCAAGGTTTGTCTGTGTAAACCATTCTCACCAAGGCTAACTTTATTTTTTCCCTCTGTTCACCAGACTGTGGTGGCTGAGAACTTTGACGCCATTGTGAACAACGAAGAAAAGGACGTGCTGATTGAGTTCTACGCCCCGTGGTGCGGCCACTGCAAGAGCCTGGAGCCCAAGTGGAAAGAGCTGGGAGAGAAGGTAAGGGCTACTGATTTTTAAATCTTGACTATGTCATGGCCATTCTACATTGGCACGTGAGACTAACCATTTCCCTCCCCTACCTCACAGCTGTCCAGTGATCCCAACATTGTCATCGCAAAGATGGACGCCACAGCCAATGACGTCCCATCTCAATACGAAGTCAGGGGGTGAGTGATAAGTCTTTCAAGTCAGAACTATTTGGAAAGTGCTTGACACACACAGGACCTACATGTCAAACAAGTCCCGTCTGTGTTACACCTTGATCTTCATGTTTCCCCATCCCATACCACTGTTTCAGATTCCCCACCATCTTCTTTGCTCCAGCTGGACAGAAAATGAGCCCAAAGAAATATGAGGTTCGTCCCGAGTATACATAACATATACCCCTTGGGTTAAAGTATCTGGCTCATGTAAGACTGAAAGGGTACTCCCACTTAGACCTCATTGTCTCACGTTGATGCAGCAGCTTACCTGGGTTTGATGGGGTTTTTTTCAGGGTGCTCGCGAGGTCAGTGATTTTATCTCCTACCTGAAGAGGGAGGCCACCAACCCTCTGGTGGCTCAAGAAGAGAAGTCCAAGAAGAAGCAGACCGAGCTATAGAAGCTCAACTGGAGCCAACAGTCCGAGGCAGGAAACACTGATGGAACTAAATTATATTCCAATTTTTAGTGAACTACAGAATGCTCTGAACCCTCCCTTGGGTCCTGCTGCTCTGGGAACACTGGAAGGTGGTGGTGGTGGCCAGGGCCTGCCTGATTTGAAAATGTATGGAAAGAGGGACAGTTTTGAAATGGAGATTATTTCCCCTGGTCTGTACCTCTGATGCACTTTGGTTTGAGACCAATTTCCAGTCATCTATTGTTTAGTTTTTTTCTGAAAGCGGGGTGGTTATGGTAATTCTATTTTTAACCACATTTTTGTACATTTTGGAAGGATTGGGAATAAAAGGCCCACAAAACAAAATGCATGTTTATATTTGAATTTATGGAGAAATGTATCTGTTTTCAGTCAGGTGTATAGAACATTATTAAGCTGTGTATGACCCTAGTAGTAGAATAGAAAAAATATATAATTCCATGAGGAATTCTAAGGTAATTAGGATCTAAAACATATTCTTCAAAACCACAGAGGACCATTCTATAGAATGTTGCACTTTTAATGGGAGTGTTTTTATAGCTTACTCCTTGACCTAAAAGCATGCTCCATGGAGATACTCTATTGAAAAGGTGTTTTAGTCCAGGAATAGGCTTATTCTGTTTCCAGGAAACCGGCCTTGATTATGAGAGGCCATTTCCAAAGACACCAGTGTGCACTAAGTCAAGTGTAATGGTTTATTTTCCTCTTGTGAAAACAGTTTGTGCTTTGCAGATGTTGCTGTGTAATGTCATTGATCTTTGAGCAGAGGTGTGAAATTCTTCTGTGACCACTGATTTGTAGATTAAGCACCTGAATGGTTAAGAGCAGGGGTAATTGAGTACTATATGAGAAGGTCTTGTCACATTTCCTAGGTGGCAAAGGTCTGCCTACAGAGCGCTATATCGAACTGCTAATACGGTTTGGGGTGGCAGGTAGCCTAGAGGTTAGAGCGTTGGCCCAGTAACCAAATGGTTGCTAAATTGAATCCCTGAGCTGACAAGGTAAAAATCTGTCCTTCTGTACCTGAACAAGGCAGTTAACCCACTTGCGCAAACTAGGCCGTTATTTACATTAAGAATTTGTTCTTAAATTACTTCCCTGGAAAATAAAAATACAGGACTTGTAAAGGCCCAGTGCACTACTATTGTGAAACAATATTTTTGCCCTAAAATATATTTTGTATTAATTTATTTTCTTTTGGGGGGGTGCTGCAGTACCCCTACTTCCTGCTGCTATGTCTCTGAGTTCCAATCTGTGTGAATCAGACTTGAACGCTGGAATTAACTGATTTTCCTCTCCAGTAGAGGGCAGCATCTTTTGGGCTTTTTCAGCACATTTTGTTAACCTGGAAGTTATTCTGTGAAATGACTCACATCAGGCCACGAGTTGGTATTTTTCTCTGATTGGTAGGATTGGTTTAACTACGGTCCAATCAAAGTTGAGAACGAAGGCCAAAGGCGGGGCTTACTTGCCTACGAGCCAATCAGTGTCAAGTCAGTAAACCTTGCCTGGGCTTGTTCAGTCGAGTGTTCGGGACGGGTGGACGTGTCAGCAGAGGTACTGTATGCTATTCATGCTTTAGGTAATTTAGGTATTAATTCGTTAGCATAATGTTTTGTTTAGTCAATGTCATACAGCTAAGCAATGACCTTTTATGTTATTTTTCGACATTTTGATTGTTCATTTGATTTTGCCACGTTGGTAACACGCGGTCCGGAGCACGGACAGATGTGACATTTAGACACTATCTTTGGCATCATTTCTACTCTTTAGTCATGAATTTGTTCGTTTTCTCAATTGTGGTAGCTAGTTCTAGCTATTGTGCCGTAACTTAAACTTCTAGTATAATTTAGTCTTTTCGTTCGTTTTTTGCCAATGAAATAAATTAAAAGGTGTGTTGCAGATGTGATACTACATGGAAAGAGCGATGTCTGAAGCATGCACTTCAACTGGAAGTAAAACCCATCGCAAATATTGGGGACTTATCAACAACTACAGATATTTATCCCGGAAAGCCATGTTCCTCAGTGCAGTGGAGAACGCCAGAGCACGGAAGAAGCATCAAAAGAAGAATAACATCTCCAATAAGAGAAAAAGGATAGAGGAAAACAATAAAACGCGAGACACTATCCAAAGAGTAAAACATATAAAATTACCTGCGAGACACACGTGTCTAGAAGTTGATAGCACTCTAAAAACCACAGACTCATGGACTCATGTTGCTAAATTTGGACTGCCATTGCCCCCCACAGTAGAGGGTTTACTGATAGCTGGTTGTCCAGCTGCTTCTGGGGACAACCGTGTAGCCAACCAGCAGACTTCAGAAGGCAAAAAGCTGGTTGGGGCCGCTCTGAGTGAACTATGGGAGGTGGACAGTGGATTCTCGTCTGAGGCCAGCCCTCCTGCTAGTGGACGCACTTCTCCCTGCCTCACCATGTGCCCGACCACGGTGGTGGCAATGGACTGCGAGATGGTTGGTACAGGGCTGGCTGGGCGCACTAGTGAATTGGCACGCTGCAGCTTGGTAGATTACCATGGCAATGTCCTCTACGATAAGTACATCCGTCCGTGCCAGGCTGTGACCGACTACAGGACCCGTTGGAGTGGCATCCAGAGGCACCATTTACAGAACGCTCTGCCCTTCCCCAAGGCTAGGACAGAGGTAAGAAGAGAACTAACCCCTAATCATATTGTCTGGTTCTATTTGGCCTTTTTAATAGTATTATTTCCTTTGTGACTTCTGGACCAAAGATTACAGTAGTCTATATGCTAAAAATCCCAACTGGACCTAGCCAGGGTCTCAAAGGAAAGTAGAGGTGCAATTTGAAGCTGTTTATGATTTGTTTAATACTTTGATTATTCCTATTTGTCTTGTATGTGTGTTCCTGTTGATAATGGCCACCAATACTATGTCTGCTTTTCTGGTCCAGATACTAGGAATACTGGATGGGAAAGTGGTGATCGGCCATGCTCTGTACAACGACTTCCGGGCCTTGGATTTCAACCACCCGGGTCACATGATCAGGGACACAAGTGGTATGCGTCTGCTCAGGCGACTGGCTGGCTTCCCCACAAAGCGCTGCGTCTCACTCAAGATCCTGGCCAACAGCCTCCTAAACAGGAAAATACAGGTGAGCGGTCCTCTCGGTGTGTTTGGTGACCATGTTTTTAAAAGCGTCTGAGGTTAGGGATCTGAAAAGATCTATGGATATCTTAACCTCTCTAGGGTATGTGGGTCCCACCTGGCCAACATCCAGTGAGATTGCAGAGCGCCAAATTCAAATACAGAAATACTAATTATAAAAATTCAGAAAATATACAAATATTAAACATAGGTTTAAAGATTAACTTCTCGTGAATCCAACCACTGTGTCAAATTTCAAAAATGCTTTACGGCGAAAGCATACCTTGAAATGATTTGAGAACATAGCCCAGCAGACAAATCATTACAAACAGTAACCAGCCAAGTAGAAGAGTTGATAAACAAGTCAGAAATAGAGAGAAAATGAATCCCTTACCTTTTGATCTTCATGTTTGCACTCAGAAGACATTCATTTATTCAATAAATGTTCCCTTTGTTCGATAAAAGTCTCTTTGTATCTGAAAACCTGTTTTGTTCGCGTTTTATTCAGTAATCCACAGGCTCAAACGCAGTCACAACAGGCAGACGACAAATCCAAATTGTATCCGTAAAGTTCATAGAAACATGTCAAACGATGTTTATATTCAATCCTCAGGTTGTTTTTAGCCTAAATGATCTATAATATTTCAACCGGACAATAACGTCGTCAATATTAAAAGGTATACAAGAAAGGCACTCTACTCTCTCTGTGACACGGCAGGGTCCACTCATTCAGACTGCTCTTACTCCCTCATTGTTCAGAATACAAGCCTGAAACCATTTCTAAAGACTTGACTTCTAGTGGAAGGCATAGGGACTGCAATTTGAGTCCTAAGTCAATGGATACTGTAATGGCATTGAATAGAAAACTACACACACAAAAATTCCTCCTTCCGGGATGGATTTTTCTCAGGTTTTCGCCTGCCAAATCAGTTCTGTTATACTCACAGACATTATTTTAACGGTTTTGGAAACTTTAGTGTTTTCTATCCAAATCAACTAACTATATGCATATCCTATCTTCTGGGCCCGAGTAGAAGGCAGTTTAATTTGGGCATGCTTTTCATCCAAAATTCCAAAAGCTGCCCTCTACCCTAGAGAAGTTAATAGTCTTGACTGTGTTGGGTTGGTCATTGGCGTTTTAACGTTTGTCATTTTGAGTCCGATGTCACGTGGTCTTTGTCTTGTCCCTGACAGGTTGGAAGGAGGGGCCACAGTTCAGTGGAGGATGCTCTGGCTTCCTTGGACCTGTATAAACTTGTGGAGCGGGAGTGGGAACAGGACATGCGAGAGAGAATGAAGGACCGAGGCACAGGCATTCTCCCAGACCCCGCTACCTTAAACCACTACATGCAGGACCAGTACTGGCCAGAGGACTTGACCGATGATGGCCATTGAGAGAAGCCTGTATAGGAGGGTTGATGGGGTAGATGTAGGCCAAGGGGTTTTAAGTCAAATGATCCAAGTTTGGCAAGCATGGCAGTATGGTTCAGTCAATATCAAGCTGCTCTTCTGACTGGCTATTAACTGAAGTTCGTGGAAAAAGAGGTGATATTAAATTAATCTGATTAGCTGATGTTGCACACACTCATGGTGGGAGCCACAGTTTCCACAGGGGATAAGGTCATGGCAACACATCCAGTCGCTCAATGTCAAGAATGGCAATCTTGGAACAAATGCAATGACACAGGATTTATTTGAATGCATTGCATCCATATGTCTTTTGTGTATGTAGAGCATGTTTGACTTAACATGTAGATAAAGTGGTAATTGGATACGAAACACATGCTTAACTTACTACTTGGATAATTACAACAATGCCTGGAAGTCTGGGTATCTGCTAGCGGCCCTTGTTATAACACCAGTTAAAAGGTAGTTTTGCAAACCAATGTTAACTTCCTTCATACTGGACACACACAATTTTATTATCCATGGGTTCATCGAACTCTGGAAGTAGATAATGGGCCTCTGCGGCAAAATCCTGAAGTATTCCTTTAACTCACCATTTTAAGCTTTCTTGCATGAAATTACACCAGTATCTCCCGGTGAGTGGTCCTTTGCCCCTTCAGTCACCTAATAGTGAACCATACTGCCAACTTGATGTTTTATGCTGCTGTTCTATGAAGACCCTGCTGTGCCTGTGCCCTAATTGGATATCAATATATTGGAATAAAATAATTTACGAAAATGTTTACTGTCTTACCGAGAGGTCGGACGATTATTTGTAATATTGATTATTGGAGGACCAAAAAAAGCCGATGCCGATTTTATTTATTTGTAATGACAATTACAACAATACTGAATGAACACTTATTTTAATTTAATACATCAAATAATGAAACATGTTCAATTTGGTTTAAATAATGCAAAAACAAAGTGTTGGGGAAGAAAGTAAAAGTGCAATATGTGCCATGTAAAAAAGCTAAGTTCCTTGCTCAGAACATGAGAACATATGAAAGCTGGTGGTTCCTTTTAACACGAGTCTTCAATATTCCCAGGTATGAAGTTTTAGGTTGTAGTTATTAGGACTATTTCTCTATACCATTTGTATTTAATATACCTTTGACTATTGGATGTTCTTATAGGCACTTTAGTATTGCCAGTGTAACGGTATAGCTCCCATCCCTCTCCTCGCCCCAGGAACACATCGACGACAGCCAACCTCGAAGCATCGTTACCCATCGCTCTAAAAAAGCCGCAGCACTTGCAGAGCAAAGGGAACAACTACTTCAAGGTCTCAGAGCGAGTGACGTCACCGATTGAAACGCGATTAGCTAGCTATTTCACATCGGTTACACCAGCCTAATCTCGGGAGTTGATAGGCTTGAAGAGCTGCTGGCAAACGCACGAAAGTGCTGTTTGAATGAATGTGTACGAGCCTGCTCTATCAAATATCAAATCATAGACTTCATTATAACATAACACAGAAAAACGAGCCGTAGGTCAATATGTTCAAATCCGGAAATGTATAATTTCGAAAACAACATTTATTCTTTGAAATACGTAACCGTATTTTATCTAACGGGTGGCATCCCTAAGTCTACATTTGCTGTTACAATGTACAACCTTCAATGTTATGTCATAATTATGTACAATTCTGGCAAATTAATTTAGATATTTGTTAGAAATAAATGGTCTTCACACAGTTTGCAACGAGCCAGGCGGCCCAAACTGCTGCATATACCCTGACTGCTTGCACGGAACGCAAGAGAAGTGACACAATTTCCCTAGTTAAAATAAATTAATGTTAGCAGGCAATATTAACTAAATATGCAGGTTTTAAAATATATACTTGTGTATTGATTTTAAAGAAAGGCATTGATGTTTATGGTTATGTACATTCGTGCAACGACAGTGCTTTTTTTCGCGAATGCGCTTGTTAAATCATCACCCGTTTGGCGAAGTAGGCTGTGATTCGATGAGAAATTAACAGGCACCGCATCGATTATATGCAACGCAGGACACGCTAGATAAACTAGTAATATCAACAACCATGTGTTGTTAACTAGTGATTATGTTAAGATTGATTGTTTTTTAAAAGATAAGTTTAATGCTAGCTAGCAATTAACCTTGGCTTCTTGCTGCACTCGCGTAACAGGTATTCAGCCTGCCACACAGTCTCCTTGTGGAGTGCAATGTAAAACGGGGTTAGAGCGTTGGAGAAGTAACCGGAAGGCTGCAAGATCGCATCCCCGACCTGACAAGGTAAAAATCTGTCGTTCTGCCCCTGAACAAGGCAGTTAAACCCACTGTTCCTAGTCCGTCACTGAAAATAAGAATGTGTTCTTAACTGACTTGCCTAGGTGTAAAAAATGTAAAAATGGTCCACAATCAGTGTCCAAAAATGCCGATTGTTATGAAAACTTGAAATGGGTCCTAATTAATCGGTCGACCTCCAGTCTTAACTGGACTTCAAAATAGATGTGCCAAAGCATTGCACGAACATGGAATTTCACTTTTTTTCTCTCTAAATGTTTCAGATCAAACGCTGTGTTAATATGATCTGAATCCATCTTTTTTTTGTTGCCTTGAATATGAGCAACTTGTTCGTTTTCTCCACTAGGTGGGAGTGCAATC
Source organism: Oncorhynchus kisutch (assembly GCF_002021735.2). Lineage (NCBI taxonomy): Eukaryota > Metazoa > Chordata > Actinopteri > Salmoniformes > Salmonidae > Oncorhynchus > Oncorhynchus kisutch. The sequence goes on from NC_034195.2 coordinate 5,642,721, forward strand.
TTGGAACAAACTCAGTTTAGCTTTCGATCTCGTTTCAGAGTCGCTGTGACGTCAAATGTACAGCAAGTCCTCTAGTCTTCCATATAATCAGCTTTTCTCTGGAACCTCTATACATGATTTATACTGCAAGATACTTTGGGTCATGTAGTGTATCGGCTCGTCAAACATCTAATTTCAAAGTCATGGACATTAATGTGGATGTGGTCCCTTCTTTGCTGCTTTAACAGCCTCAACTCTTCTGGGAAAGCATTCCAGTAGATGTTGGAATATGGCTGCGGAGACTTGCTTCCATTCAGCCGCCAGAGCATTAGTGAGGCCGGCACTGATGTTGGCCGATTAGGCCTGGCTCGCAAGTCGGCGTTCCAATCCATCCCAAATGTGTTAAATGGGTGATTCTACGGAAGTGGTGGATTCTGAAGAGCCAACCATTCAAATATATATTTTTTTACCCAAAACTTAGTCAGATAATAGTTAACCCTTAACCATTATAAATCAACGTGCCACCTTAATATTAAGATTAATAAATTACATAAAGTGCAAGTGCTACCTTTTTGTCACGGGTATTAACTATATTTTGGATGACAAATTGAATTGTATTAGTCACATGCGCCGAATACAACACGTGTTCGCCTTACAGTTAAATGCTTACACATGAGCCCCGAACCAACTATGCAGTTAAAAAAATATGGATAAGAAATTAAAGTAACAAGTAATTAAAGAGCAGCAGTAAAATAACAACAGCAAGACTATATACAGGGGGTTAACGGTACACAGTCAATGTGCAGGGGCACCGGTTAGTTGAGGTAATAAACACATTTTAAAAAGAAACGTCCTCTCACTGTCAACTGCGTTTATTTTCAGCAAACTTAACGTGTAAATATTTGTATGAACATAAGATTCAACAACTGAAACATAAACTGAACAAGTTCCACAGACATGTGACTAACAGAAATTGAATAATCTGTCCCTGAACAAAAGGGGGTCAAAATCAAAAGTAACAGTCAGTATCTGGTGTGGACACCAGCTGCATTAAGTACTGCAGTGCATCTCCTCCTCATGGGCTGCACCAGATTTGACAGTTCTTGCTGTGAGATGTTACCCCACTCTTCCACCAAGGCACCTGCAAGTTCCCAGACATTTCTGGGGGGAATGGCCCCCACCCTCCGATCCAACAGGTCCCAGACGTGCTCAATGGGATTGAGATCCGAGCTCTTCGCTGGCCAGGGCAGAACACTGACATTCCTGTCTTGCAGGAACTCATGCACAGAACGAGCAGCATGACTGGTGGCATTGTCATTCTTAAGGGTCAGGTCAGGATGAGCCTGCAGGAAGGGTACCACACGAGGGAGGAGGATGTCTTCCCTGTAACGCATATCATTGAGATTGTCTGCAACGACAACAAGCTCAGTCCAATGATGCTGTGACACACCTTCCCAGACCATGACGGACCCTCCACCTTCAAATCGATCCCGCTCCAGAGTACAGGCCTCGGTGTAATGCACATTCCTTCGACGATAAATACGAATCCGACCATCACCCCTGGTGAGACAAAACCGTGACTCGTCAGAGAAGAGCACTTTTTGCCAGTCCTGTCTGGTCCAGCGATGGTGGGTTTGTGCCCATAGGCCACGTTGTTGCCGGTGATGTCTGGTGAGGACCTGCCTTACAACAGGTCTACAAGCCCTTAGTCCAGCCTCTCTCAGCCTATTGCGGACAGCCTGAGCACTGATGGAGGGATTGTGCTTTCCTGGTATAACTCGGGCAGTTGTTGTTTCCATCCTGTGCCTGTCCCGCTGGTGTGATGTTCGGATGTTCCGATCCTGTGTAGGTGTTGGTACACGTGGTCTGCCACTGCGAGGACGATCAGCTGTCTATCCTGTCTCCCTGTAGTGCTGTCTTCGGCGTCTCACAGTACAGACATTGCAATTTATTGCCCTGGCCACATCTGCAGTACTCATGCCTCCTTGCAGCATGCCTAAGGCACATTCACACAGATGAGCAGGGATCCTGGGCATCTTTCTTTTGGTGTTTTTCAGAGTCAGTAGAAAGGCCTCTTTATTGTCCTAAGTTTTCATAACTGACCTTAATTGCCTACCGTCTGTAAGCTGTTAGTGTCTTAACGACCGTTCCAGAGGTGCATGTTCATTAATTGTTGATGGTTCATTGAACAAGCATGGGAAACAGTGTTTAAACATTTACAATGAAGATCTGTGAAGTTATTTGGATTTTTAAGAATTATCTTTGAAAGACGGACCCGAAAAAGGGACGTTTCTTTTTTTGCTGAGTTTATGTACATGAAGGTAGAGTTATTAAAGTGACTATGTATAGATGATAACAACAGAGAGTAGCAGCGGTGTGGGAGGGGGGGCAATGCAAATAGTCTGGGTAGCCATTTGATTAGGTGTTCAGGAGTCTCATGGCTTGGGGGTAGAAGCTGTTTAGAAGCCTCATGGACCTAGACTTGGCGCTCCGGTACCGCTTGCCGTGCGGTAGCAGAGAGAACAGTCTATGACTAGGGTGGCTGGAGTCTTTGACAATTTTTAGAGCCTTCCTCTGACACCGCTTGGTAATTGAGGTCCTGGAGCAGGAAGCTTGGCCCCAGTAATGTACTGGCCCGTTTGCACTACCCTCTGTTGTGCCTTGCGGTCAGAGGCCGAGCAGAACCTTTTTAGGATCTGAGGACCCATGCCAAATCAAGTCTCCTGAGGGGGAATAGGTTTTGGCATGCCCTCTTCACGACTGTCTTGGTGTGCTTGGACCATGTTAGTCTGTTGGTGATGTGGACACCAAGGAACTTGAAGCTCTCAACCTGTACCACTGCAGCCCCGTCGATGAGAATGGGGGCATGCTCAGTCCTCTTTTTCCTGAAGTCTACAATCATCTCCTTTGATCATGTTGAGGGAGAGGCCTACCACTGTTGTGTCATCGGCAAACTTAATGATGGTGTTGGTGTCGTGCCTGGCCGTGCAGTCATGAGTGAACAGGGAGTACAAGAGGGGACTGAGCAGGCATCGCCGGGGGGCCCCTGTGTTGAGGATCAGCGTGGCGGATGTGTTGTTACCTACCCTTACCAACTGGGGGCGGCCCGTCAGGAAGTCCAGGATCCAGTTGCAGAGGGAGGTGTTTAGTCCCAGGGTCCTTACCTTAGAGATGAGCTTTAGGGCACTATGGTGTTAAACGCTGAGCTGTAGTCAATGATTAGCATTCTCACATAGGTGTTCCTTTTGTCCAGGTGAGAAAGGGCAGTGTGGAGTGCAATAGAGATTGCATCATCTGTGGATCTGTTGGGGCAGTATGCAAATTGGTGTTGATGTGAGCCATGACCAGCCTTTCAAAGCACTTCATGGATACAGACGTAAGTGCTACGGGTTGGCAGTCATTTAGACAGTTTATTTGAGTGTTCTTGGGCACAGGCACCATGGTGGTCTGTTTGAAACATGTTGGTATTACAGACTCGGACAGGGAGAGGTTGAAAATGTCAGTGAAGACACTTGCCAGTTGGTCAGCGCATGCTCGCAGTACACATCCTGGTAATCCACCTTGCCCTGCGGCCTTGTGAATGTTGACCTGTTCAAAGGTCTTACTCACATCGGCTGCAGAGAGCTTGATCACAGTCTTCCGGAACAGCTGGTGCTCTCATGCATGTTTCAGTGTTATTTGCCTCGAAGTGAGCATAGAAGTAGTTTAGCTCGTCTGGTAGGCTCTTGTCACTGGACAGCTCTCGGCTGTTCTTCCCTTTGTAGTCTGTAATGGTTTGCAAGCCCTGCCACATCCGACGAGCGTCAGAGCCGGTGTTGCACAATTCGATCTTAGTCCTGTATTGACGCTTTGCCTGTTTGGTGGTTCGTCGGGGGGCATAGCGGGATTTCTTAGAAGCTTCCGGGTTACAGTCCCGCTCCTTGAAAGCGGCAGCTCTAGCCTTTAGCTCAGTGCGGATATTGCCTGTAATCCATGGCTTCTGGTTGGGGTATGTATGTACGGTCACTGTGGCGACGACATCATCGACGCACTTATTGATGAAGCCAATGACTGATGTGGTCTGCTCCTCAATGCCATCGGAGGAATTTGATTTGGTGCATTGTGAACTAGGCTTTCCTGAATGTAAAAGGTTAATGCTAATATTAAGACATTGTTTTGATTAGTAATAATTTACTTTGAACCGGTATGTGTAAAGTTCTATTGTGCAGCATTTGGATATTTCTACCACGTGTTTTGTGTTGTAACAGAAATAATTGAGGTTGAGTCATCAAAATTGGATTATCATATTCTTAAAATGCTTCCTAATGACTGCAGCAACATTTGGGTAGATACACGCTCTGTGCTTTACGATGCCAGGCGTGATACTCTGAACCTGGCGCATTTGCATTGGGTTCCTTTTATGGTTACTTTCCATTGCTTCATCACTGACATAATACAACTGTATTTGAGTGTCAGAGTCCGTTACCTCCTCATAGAAAGACATCGTATCCATGATGTCTTTCCCGTGGTGGATCAAGAGGTCAGCTTACCTCTTTAGTGAACCCCCCACTCCATCATGTCTCTCCTGCTCTCAACATTTCTGTTTTTTTCCTGTCTGAACTGACATTGCTTTCGCTACTGTCTTTTTCTTCTTTATGTGAGATCATTCACTCTCTTTTTTGACTCTCTAAATCCTTTAAATAAGTAAGTCATTTTTTTCAAGATCGGCTTCTCTGCGGTCCGGGTCAGCATCCCTGCACTGTCTGTAGAGTCTTAGCTCTTCAGCAGTACTTACTTTGTTTGTTTGCCATATCTATCAAAAGGAAAGCCATATTATGTTACAAATTACACTGCTGAAATGTTGTGAAACCTTACGTTGATATAAAAAGTTAGCAGTGTTATTGTCACTGGTGTTACTGGAATGTCATGGGTGTTACCAGCAGGAACAGTAAGTGACATAACACCAGTGAATAATCTGCTGACAAGATGGCATATCTAAAATGGGGGCCACAGTAGCGCAAACCACACTTTTTAAATAGTAAATAAATCACTTAATAATGTGATTGGATCAATTATTTCAATCATATGTCCTTTTAATATTATATATTATATATTGTATAACACCAGTGACGGGTTTAAAGGCTCTGCATTAAATGACCAAATTAATCATCAAAATTAACTAACATATGAAGAGAGTGCAGACTCACCAAGCGTGCTTCAAAACAGCCCCGCCCTTCAATTAACCTTTGACCCAGGAAGAAGATGGCAAGATGTTGAATTTCTTCAAAGTGGTGTTTACAAACTGACCCTCCTGTCTCAGCCTCCAGTATTTATGCTGCAGTAGTTTATGTGTCGGGGGGCTAGGGTCAGTTTGTTATATCTGGAGTACCTCTCCTGTCCTATTCGGTGTCCTGTGTGAATCTAAGTGTGCGTTCTCTAATTCTCTCTTTCTCTCGGAGGACCTGAGCACTAGGACCATGCCCCAGGACTACCTGACATGATGACTCCTTGCTGTCCCCAGTCCACCTGGCCGTGCTGCTGCTCCAGTTTCAACTGACCTGAGCCCTAGGACCATGCCCCAGGACTACCTGACATGATGACTCCTTACTGTCCCCAGTCCACCTGACCGTGCTGCTGCTCCAGTTTCAACTGTTCTGCCTTATTATTATACGACCATGCTGGTCATTTATGAACATTTGAACATCTTGTTCAACATGTTCTGTTATAATCTCCACCCGGCACAGCCAGAAGAGGACTGGCCACCCCACATAGCCTGGTTCCTCTCTAGGTTTCTTCCTAGGTTTTGGCCTTTCTAGGGAGTTTTTCCTAGCCACCGTGCTTCTACACCTGCATTGCTTGCTGTTTGGGGTTTTAGGCTGGGTTTCTGTACAGCACTTTGAGATATCAGCTGATGTACGAAGGGCTATATAAATAAATTTGATTTGATTTGATTTTGGTTTAAAAGAAAAATGAAGGGTGACATCAGTGACATGAAATTGAGTATTAGTAAGTATATAAATCATTTATAATATTTAGTTGATATGTTTATCATTCCCCAAACAGCTATAATAGTTTACTTTGTATTATGACATTAACTTGCAATATTATTTGAGTTACATGTTTATTAACAATTAAACACTTAGATTACAACAAACATATTTTGTGTCATTATTGGATTTTTGGGGTGTTTTTCCCCTGGTTAAGGCGAGGGACAGGAAAGCCACCATTTCCGTTGTATCACCCAGATGGGGGATGCGGTCAGGGCTCTGTGCAGGCCAGTCAAGTTCTTCCACCCCGTTCTCTTTGTGCACGGGGGCATTGTCATGCTGAAACAGGAAAGGGCCTTCCCCAAACTGTTGCCACAAAGTTGGAAGCACAGAATCCCCTGAATGTAATTTTATGCCAGACAATTATTCCTCCTCCACCAAACTTTACAGTTGGCACTAATATACATCTTCCTTTTGTGTTATATATATATATATAGGCAGGGAGCGTTTTCCTGGTATCTGCCAAACTCAGATTTTGTCTGTCGGACTGAAAGTAGGGGAAGCATGATTCATCACCCCAGAGAGCTCCTTTAAATCACTCCAGAGAGCTCCTTAAACTTGTGTGTGTAAAATGTTGCGGCTGTAGCCACTGGGAAATCAAACGTCTGCCAATTTTAAACTGACGAGCAGACTGGTCTCAGGCAGGTTCTACAGTGTAACCATTCTGGCTGTATGCTGCAGTGTGCTTCTTCAGAACTACAGTCATGACTGAAATTATTGGCACCCTTGAAGATGAGCAAAAATACTGTTAAAAAAATACTGAGCTATATTGTGTGATAAAGAAAATTGGAAAACGATTTAATACAATCATTTTGACCCCTGTTTTCAATACTCCAGCACCTTCCCCTTGCAAGGATAATAGCACTGAGCCTTTTTCTAAAACGTTTTATTAGATTGGAGAACACGCTGGGAGGGATCTTAGATCATTCCTCCATACATAAATCTTTCCAGATCCTTGACATCCTTGGTCTGCGCTTATAGACTGCCCTCTTCAATTCAAACCACAGATTTTCAATGGGGTTCATGTCCAGAGACAGATTGCCATTGCAAAATTTAGATTTTGTGGCGAATTAACCATTTCTTTGTGACGTTTGGTGTGCTTGGGGTTATTGTCCTGCTGGAACATCCACTTGAGGCCAAGTTTCAGCCTCCTGGCAGAGGCAACCATGTTGGCTAAAGTGTCTTAGTACTGGGTAAAGTTCATGATGCTGTTGACCTTAAGAAGGGCCCAGGACCAGTGGAAGCAAAATAGGCCATATTTTACAGTCGGTATGTAATATGGTGGTGGAACTTCGATGTTATGGACTTGAAGACCACTGAAAACCTGTTACTTGTTTAAACAACATATCTTTCTCTGAGCAATTGCATTAGTATAACAATATAGTTTTTCCCGTTTTTGGAGCATACAACATTAGCAGAGTATTTATTTTACACTATTTTTCGTTGCTAACCTTTATCAACGGTGCCAATACGTTTTGGTCATGACTGTATACTATATCAAAGGAGGCTCAGAGATGCCTGCTCTGGCAGTTACAGGTGTGAGCATGTATATAGCTTTTTTATGCTCATGATGCTGCACACAAATATGGTCTTTTGTGTTTATTTTCCTCCTTTAGTTTGCCCCCCACAAATGCCCTCATACATTTCTGAAGTAGCCTACAGGTATCCATGCATGTTATGCAATGCCACTACTTACCTTGAAGTGGTTGGTCAATACGGAGTCTTTCGAAGGATTTACTAAAGCTATACAGAGGTTCTATGCAAGTCCACTTCTGTCTACTGTGGTTCTTAAATGTGGTAAAAACATACAAATAGGGCTTCCCAAGATGCACAGCGGTCTAAGGCACTGCAATGCGTCACTACAGACCCGGGTTCAATCCCAATCTGTGTCACAACCGGCTGTGACCGGGAGTCCCATAGGGTGGCACGCGATTGGCCCAACATCATCCGGGTTAGGGGAGGGTTTGTCCGGCGGGGTTTTACTTGGCTCTAGCGACTCCTTGAGACAGTGTTTCCTCCGACACATTGGTGCGGCTGGCTTTCGGGTTAAGCGGGCTGGTGTTAAGAAGTGCAGTTTGGCTGGTCATGTTTTGGAGGATGCATGACTCGACCTTCGCCTCTCCAGAGACCGTTGGGAGTTGCAGCGATGAGACAAGATCGAAATTGGGGTGAAAAACGTGGTAACACACACACACTTAAGAAAATGAACTGCCTATTCTAAAGAGCAGCTTGTCTGTGCATTTATGAAGAGCCTGTTAAAACTAACAGTGATCTACTTCCATATTTTACAGATTTAAAAAAAAGTTGCACCAAAGATAATTTTATAACTAAACCAAGTTAGTCTTATTGTCATTTCCAATAATAACAAATGAGTTGTAGTGGGCAGAACAGCTGTGAAGAGCCAAGCACGAGCTAGCGAGATCCTATTGGGCAGTTCTAGCCTTCTTCTACATATTTCCGTGCAATAACTCAATTTGCCTTTGCACTCCTAATAAACAAAGATATTTTTTTAACTTTGGCAATGGTAACGTCTACTAAACTTAGTCCACTCTGTTCATAACAGATTCTAGTTTTGGAAACCTGTCGTCTTGAGATCAAATGGTTCACATTGATGAGAACAGTTGCAGAATGTCAGCCAAACTCCATCTCCTCTCACTGCCAGCAACTGGGATTCCTCTCACTACCATATTTGTTTATATCATATCATATTTATTTTAACATACATACATCCGGTGAAATATCTGTCTAATTGTTCTATCTGTGGTTGCACTATGCAGAAATTTCTCTGCCATTTCCTGGTTGCTAAAATTCTAATAAACTGAAATTTGGCAAACTAAGTGACAAACTAAGCTAGTATAGTGTAGAGAATCATTGTACCATCCAAACCACTGTGAAATATACTTTCCATAACCAAACATATTGGTTAACCAAACATAACCAAACATATTCAGCTGTTAGAAGCTGGTGTACAAAACCGAAAGTAAAAAAATGCTAAAATGAAACAGAAAGCATAGAAATATGGCACACAGAACAGGTCTACCGCTTCTTAGACTTGCAGATCTGTAACTCACATTTCTATGTGGCCAGGTCACCCAAGACGTTACATATTGCCACTTTAACGATTAGGGTTGGAAGAACAGACATAAATCGTGTAACGTTTAAAACTTACAAGCAAAAAATTATAGACTTGCGAAGACCCTCTGGCTACGTCCTTAAAAAAGCCTTGGGGTGACACGGTTCCCTGGCAAACCAAGGCTGGGAGTCAATGAAAGGCGCATTGTTGACAAGCGCATTGCACTTAACTTTGAAAAGTACATTTACGCTTCAGCCAACGTCCACAGTGTTTACCACAAATGCGATCCCCGCCTACGTTGGGGAAATCTGCAATTTCAGATTGCTATTTTATTTAGAAGGCACATTGGCAGTAGTGCGGTGCTGAAACAAGTCTTTGAATGAATCCTGGCCTTAGGGAATGTACCTTTAAAATGGTTGCCATTACATCAGAGCTTCCTTTTGCAAAGCTTAACAGTTCATCCAAGTTCCTTCCTTCCACCTTTTTTTGTTTGGTCATGCTGATGATTGAGAGAGAACTGCCAGTATGGCGTCACAGAAGACGTCAAAGAGAAATCCTGCAGCTTTAGCCACTTAGATCAACATTTGCATTAGCAGAAACAAAAAACTAGTCTTGTTCGGAAAGGCAGATCTGAAAAAGAGCTGCTGTGAAAAGATCTATGATTGGTAAAAAAATATATACATATCAGAATTGGGCTGCCTGTCCAAACGCAGCCTATATGGTCCCACTATCTGTGCTGCTGCTGGTTCACTCACTCTCACACACTCTCTCTCTCTCTCTCTAACACACACACTCTCTAAAGCTTTAACTTAGCCCTTGGGCTCAGGGCTGACTGTGGGAACACAGAGCCTGGCATTGTGCTGCCATTCGGGACGCTTTAGTCACACGGACCCCCCCATTGAGCGGATCAGACCTGGTTTAAGAGATTACTCCTGCTCCACCATTGCATCAGTGTGAAACGTGCATCAGTGACATTTTTTTGGGGGAAAAGGGGCTCACTGCAAAATATCCTTCATCTGCTTTATACTGTAACACCCATGGCTACCTCAACATGTAACACCCATGGCTACTTCAACATGTAACACCCATGGCTACCTCAACATGTAACACCCATGGCTACCTCAACATGTAACACCCATGGCTACCTCAACATGTAACACCCATGGCTACCTCAACATGTAACACCCATGGCTACCTCAACATGTAACACCCATGGCTACCTCAACATGTAACACCCATGGCTACCTCAACATGTAACAACCATGGTTACCTCAACATGTAACACCCATGGTTACCTCAACATGTAACACCCATGGCTACCTCAACATGTAACACCCATGGCTACCTCAACATGTAACACCCATGGCTACCTCAACATGTAACACCCATGGCTACCCCAACATGTAACTCCCATGGCTACCTCAACATGTAACACCCATGGCTACCTCAACATGTAACACCCATGGCTACCTCAACATGTAACACCCATGGCTACCTCAACATGTAACTCCCATGGCTACCTCAACATGTAACACCCATGGCTACCTCAACATGTAACACCCATGGCTACCTCAACATGTAACTCCCATGGCTACCTTAACATGTAACACCCATGGCTACCTCAACATGTAACACCCATGGCTACCTCAACATGTAACACCCATGGCTACCTCAACATGTAACACCCATGGCTACCTCAACATGTAACACCCATGGCTACCTCAACATGTAACACCCATGGCTACCTCAACATGTAACACCCATGGCTACCTCAACATGTAACTCCCATGGCTACCTCAACATGTAACTCCCATGGCTACCTCAACATGTAACACCCATGGCTACCTCAACATGTAACACCCATGGCTACCTCAACATGTAACACCCATGGCTACCTCAACATGTAACACCCATGGCTACCTCAACATGTAACACCCATGGCTACCTCAACATGTAACACCCATGGCTACCTCAACATGTAACACCCATGGCTACCTCAACATGTAACACCCATGGCTACCTCAACATGTAACTCCCATGGTTTCTTCCCACGTCACTCATTATTTCACCATCGCTGGTTATATTCCTCACCTACTTCCCACACTTACTCATTTCATTGTTCCTCAAATGTTCTCCCCGTGCCACGAACTAAAGACCACACCTAACACCTAGTACTTGCATATTTCTCTCCCTGCATAGCTGAGTCACTCAATTCACCTTACTCCTTAGTTCAATCACTCTTTCACTTTTTCTAACCCTCATTCTATTCTGATTCAAATGGGGGACTTTTGTACCTGTATGTACCTACGTAACAAACCTTACATTAAACTTGTCCCCATTCTATAGGGTTAACATTGTTTGTAGCCAGACACACCACAACGCTACTGTACTATGTCATATAGCAAGGGCACAGCCTTTCAATCCTCTATAGTACACAGTACCTCTATAGTACACAAGAACATATGTATTTCGAAAGCGAACCCGAGAGAACACCTGGATAATAGAACTCGTGGCTCATTTGGGCTCTGCGTTTACGGATAAGAATATACCTTACTGCACATTCTAATGCATGGGGGTGGGGTCCAGTAGTCATTGGGTGGTGGAGAAGGTGTCATGATATATATATAAAAAATTTAAAAAGTTTCGACCATCTGGGCTAGCCCCATTGACATGTCCTCTCATTGCACTTCATTGCCAGTGATACAATATTATAAAAACTCTTGCTCTATACACTTTACCTGGCTGCACAATTGGTGGCAGCGGGGGGGGGGGGGCCTGGTCCTATACAGCAAAGACCCCTCTCCAGAGCTCTGTTCATGTTCCAGGCCACAGAGAGTTGGTGGCAGGGGGGGGGGGTGAAGAGAGAGACCTGGTCCTATACAGCAAAGACCCCTCTCCAGAGCTCTGTTCATGTTCCAGGCCACAGAGAGTTGGTGGCAGGGGGGGGGGGGAGAGAGAGACCTGGTCCTAAACAGCAAAGACCCCTCTCCAGAGCTCTGTTCATGTTCCAGGCCACAGAGAGCACGAACCACTACTTTTCTCTTGCTCCAAGAAACGTTGGAATGCAATCAACTCTCTTCCCTACTACCCTTTCCCACCCCCTTAAACCACCTCTAACCTAAAAGTGTATCCCTTCCATTACATCTCACCTCACAGCAACCCCTACCGTCACCCACGTGACTCTAGCCCACCCTAACCCCACCTTCTATTGGCTCAGCATCATTGCCCTCTTCTGTCCTTCCCTCCTTCCTTCTCCTCCCCCCTTCGACTTTATGCTGATTATCAGAGAAATCTGATGGAAGTAATCCAGTGTGACGACACCAATCCTGATGCTACAAATGGTGGGGCCTCTGGCCGTCCTGCTCCACACAGACTCTCGACAGCGCCCAGCTTCCTCCCTCCCCAGGTAAGGCTCAATCTCCTCGATCCGGAAGCCTCCGATATGGGGAACCCACTGTGACCCATCTCCCTCACACCCAGGGGGTGGTGCATTCCAAATCCTGCTGGGGGTTTGGCAGTTCTGATGGACCCAGTGGAGTGTTGCTGGATTGGAGCCCAAATTAGGAAGTTTCTTTGCTCAGGAGGAAGGAGTGAAAAATGATTTGTATTTCATGACATATTACTCCCCATGTTTTACAAGGCAGAGCATTGCCTTGTATGCTGGTTTGGTTGTTGAACGCTGGGGTGTTAAATGTGCTAAACACGAGAGATTTGAATACTTTGTGGTTTATAGACCATATCTCAGATGTGAACAGGCGTGGAATGTTTCAGCTTCCTTCTTGTGCCTAGCAGAGGACTTGGGAACCCACTGCCTGTAGCTATCAATGGAGTCCAGTGCTTCCGCTCTCTAGCTGACTCCGGCAGAAATTTGAGGGAAAGCTTTGATGGTCGCGCCGATGATCTGAATGCACTATGGGATCAGTTGCACAGTTTCTCCGAATTGAGTGGCTGACCCACGCCTGACCCTGTCCATACAACTGTGCTATTGTGTCTGATATCATGATTGAGTCTGGTGTTTTTACTTGAATCATCCTGCTATATAAAATAACAAAATGTCTGATTCTGTGTAATTCAGATAACGGACAAATAAGGCTCACAAATCTGAAGTGTTACAAAACCTGGAGCACAATACGTGAATAGTTTATTTTGATGTTTTCCTGGAATCCAATCTATTCTCCAATTGTGAATAATGAAATCCCTCTTATTTTCCAGTGGGTACAAAGCTGCTCTAAACAACTAAAGAAATGGCTGTCGTCGTAAGTACCTCTAAGCTCCTCTGTTTGTATGCAACAGGCTTAGATGCCGCACTGTAATTATTCACACCATTCAGTGGTGTTTGTATCGCAGATTATTGTTCAAACTTAACAAGTCTGTGGAATGACGAAGGTAGAGACATTGATCCTGAGAGTCACGTTCTGAGGAATGTTGTTTTTCATACAGTGACGAGCAGATAACAAGAGTGCATCATCATGTTCCTTCGGAGGATGCAATCCACAATAGATACGCTTATTGTGTCATCGTGTTCTTCCGTCACTTCCCACAGTAGGGTTACTCAAACAGCAGAAATAGAATGGCACTCAATTTGGCCGCCAGACAGTCCACCCATCAGGGAACGTTGCCATGGAAAATGGCAGCTCAACATTTCTAAGGCACATTAGCGCTGGATGCTGTCAATTGCTAGCATTAACCCCAAAGCAGATCTCAGCCCAGGTTAACCAGGCATTACTGTGCTAGCATTAACCCCAAAGCAGATCTCAGCCCAGGTTAACCAGGCGTTACTGTGCTAGCATTAACCCCTAAGCAGATCTCAGCCCAGGTTAACCAGGCGTTACTGTGCTAGCATTAACCCCTAAGCAGATCTCAGCCCAGGTTAACCAGGCGTTACTGTGCTAGCATTAACCCCTAAGCAGATCTCAGCCCAGGTTAACCAGGCGTTACTGTGCTAGCATTAACCCCTAAGCAGATCTCAGCGCAGGTTAACCAGGCGTTACTGTGCTAGCATTAACCCCTAAGCAGATCTCAGCCCAGGTTAACCAGGCGTTACTGTGCTAGCATTAACCCCTAAGCAGATCTCAGCCCAGGTTAACCAGGCGTTACTGTGCTAGCATTAACCCCTAAGCAGATCTCAGCCCAGGTTAACCAGGCGTTACTGTGCTAGCATTAACCCCTAAGCAGATCTCAGCCCAGGTTAACCAGGCGTTACTGTGCTAGCATTAACCCCTAAGCAGATCTCAGCCCAGGTTAACCAGGCGTTACTGTGCTAGCATTAACCCCTAAGCAGATCTCAGCCCAGGTTAACCAGGCGTTACTGTGCTAGCATTAACCCCTAAGCAGATCTCAGCCCAGGTTAACCAGGCGTTACTGTGCTAGCATTAACCCCTAAGCAGATCTCAGCCCAGGTTAACCAGGCGTTACTGTGCTAGCATTAACCTCTAAGCAGATCTCAGCCCAGGTTAACCAGGCGTTACTGTGCTAGCATTAACCCCTAAGCAGATCTCAGCCCAGGTTAACCAGGCGTTACTGTGCTAGCATTAACCCCTAAGCAGATCTCAGCCCAGGTTAACCAGGCGTTACTGTGCTAGCATTAACCCCTAAGCAGATCTCAGCCCAGGTTAACCAGGCGTTACTGTGCTAGCATTAACCCCTAAGCAGATCTCAGCCCAGGTTAACCAGGCGTTACTGTGCTAGCATTAACCCCTAAGCAGATCTCAGCCCAGGTTAACCAGGCGTTACTGTGCTAGCATTAACCCCTAAGCAGATCTCAGCCCAGGTTAACCAGGCGTTACTGTGCTAGCATTAACCCCTAAGCAGATCTCAGCCCAGGTTAACCAGGCGTTACTGTGCTAGCATTAACCCCTAAGCAGATCTCAGCCCAGGTTAACCAGGCGTTACTGTGCTAGCATTAACCCCTAAGCAGATCTCAGCCCAGGTTAACCAGGCGTTACTGTGCTAGCATTAACCCCTAAGCAGATCTCAGCCCAGGTTAACCAGGCGTTACTGTGCTAGCATTAACCCCTAAGCAGATCTCAGCCCAGGTTAACCAGGCGTTACTGTGCTCATGCGAGGGTGATTAACCAATGCTAATACTTAAGCCCATTGATAGAGGCCTCCTTTTGGATTGTATATTGGCGTACGCCCTGGTTTTAAACCTCATTCGTAAGGTAGCTATTTGGTAGCCTTTTGGATTGTATATTGGCGTACGCCCTGGTTTTAAACCTCATTCGTAAGGTAGCTATTTGGTAGCCTTTTGGATTGTATATTGGCGTACGCCCTGGTTTTAAACCTCACTCGTAAGGTAGCTATTTGGTAGCCTTTTGGATTGTATATTGGCGTACACCCTGGTTTTAAACCTCATTCGTAAGGTAGCTATTTGGTAGTCTTGCGAGCGAATGGTGCTTGTTGGCAAGTCATGCTTGTGAGATTATCCACCCCCCCCCCCCCCCCCCCCCCCCCTCAGAGTGGAACGTTCCGTATGGTGTCGGAAGAAGAGCAGGCTCTCAGGGCCAAGCTGGAGCGCCTCACGGTCAAGGACCACGGTCCCGTGTTCGGTCCCTGCGCCCAGCTGCCCGACCACACCGTGCAGAAGGTCTGCGGTCACTCACTCACAAACCTTACACTGTCAAGTCATTTCCCATCATAAGCCCTGCCACAAACTCAAGTGCAACCACAAATCATGTGTCGAGTTCAAATGGAGTCCAGACTACCTGTACAAACTCCCTCTGGTCTCAAAAACAAGAACACTTAATTGTATCTTAAATTTCCCCCAAAAGAGCTATTTCTTTGCAAAGGCTAATTTCAAGAACAAGCATGACGTCATACTGTGTCGATGCCACATATAGCACAATCTGAAAAAATATACATTTATAGCTGCTTCAGTTCTGAGGTTGTAGACCTCATCTGAGGTTGACTGACTGATGCTTTGATGGATCCCTACAGGCCAAGGACGAGCTGAACGAGACTGACGAAAAGCGGGTGTTGGCAGTCAAGGAGCTGAGGGGAATCATCAAGGAGAAGGCAGAAGCTGAGGACGACCTCGCCAAAGGGGTGCTGGAAACCTTTGGCGAGAAGCCCGACGGCATGCTGGTCCGCTTCATCCGCGCCAGGAAATACGACGTGCCAAGAGCCTTCGACCTCATGAAGGGTGGGTCCCCACAAACTACCGTACTGTATGTCGGTGAAGCTTAGTGAGCACGTTTTCTGTCTATTTCTTTGAAGCTAATGTCATGTGTTGTAAATGCTATATCTTAAAATGACAGGCAGCTATAGCCTGGTCCCAAATCTGTTGCTGTATAGCCAAGTACTGTTGGAGTTGGCAAGAGAGCACAAATAGATTTGGGACCAGGCTAAGGAAGCCATGCTATTGTGCATATGATCATTCTGAACAGTGGCATTAGAATGAAATGTAGTTTGGTTAAACCTAACCGGCGAACAGTGGGCAGAACCTAACCAAACAACGAAGTTCCTTTATGCTTAACTCCTAACTTGGCCAGACTATATCTGATCTTGATGATCCTGTGTCTGCGTTCAGGTTACGTGCGCTTCAGGAGGGATTACCCTGAGTTGTTCGAGAACCTGACCCCGGAGGCTGTCCGCAGCACCATCGAGGCCGGCTACCCAGGCATCCTGTCCAGCAGAGACAAGTACGGCCGCATCGTTCTGCTCTTCAACATCGAGAACTGGGATTACGAAGAGATCACCTTCGATGAGGTGACTACCGGGGACCTGGATCCCCAACGATGCACACATTTGAGATACATTGGGGGCGGCAGGGAGCTTAGTGGTTAGAGCGTTGGGCCAGTATCCGAAAGGTTGCTGGATCGAATCCTCGAGCTGACAAGGTAAAAATCTGTCGTTCAGCCCACTGTTCGCCAGTAGGCCGTCATTGTAAATAAGAATGTTCTTAACTGACTTGGTTAGTTAAATAAAAAATATATAAACATTGGTGGTCCCCGCACGGCACTAAAAACAGGACCAACATTTTCATAGATATACAGTAATGGTTGTCAAATGGGAGTTATTGATCATTGAAATGATCATCCCATGATAATAATTTGAATTGGCTCATGAGATCTGTGGAAGAGAACGTGCTCAAAATCTGAAAAAATAAATACACTACAAATCTGTGTAGACAGGTAAAAAGGTTGCTTGGAACCAAAAATAAATCACGTAAAAATAGCCCCCAAAAAAAGAGCCAACACTCACTTGATTACGATTTGAAATAATAGAGGCTTAGTTTTAATTCTCTTTCATAGCAATATTACCTAATAGTTCACACACTGGCCGTAAACGTATGGTCTATTGAGTCATGTTGCTATGAAAGATAATTAAAAACAAAGCTCCTACTATTGCAAATCATAATCAAGGGAGTGCTGGCCCTTTTTTCCATTCCTCTTGTCATGTTAACAGAAGTGTCAACGGGTGTGTGTGTGTGTCTGCGCACATGTCACTATGCGTGTATATGTGCGCTCATCAGATCCTGCGTGCCTACTGTGTAATCCTGGAGAGCCTGCTGGAGAACGAGGAGACTCAGATCAACGGTTTCTGCATCATTGAAAACTTCAAGGGCTTCACCATGCAGCAGGCCTCTGGCATCAAACCCACTGAGCTCAAGAAGATGGTGGACATGTTGCAGGTCACTTTCACACACATTCCAAAGGAATAGTAAACAGCACATTACCTTATGATACAAAATAATGTATTTAAAAAAAATGTATTTTCGGGTTATCGTCCCGGCTCTAATCTAATGCGCTGAACTTTGTTGTTGCGCAACAACGATAGTTTCCCTTTCCGTTACTCAACGAGGATGATTATTTATGGTCATAATGGTGGTGAGATCTGTAACGAATTGAACCTCTGTTCCTCGTGTGTGTGTGTGTGTGTGTGTGTGTATCAGGACTCCTTCCCTGCCCGTTTCAAGGCTGTCCACTTCATCCACCAACCCTGGTACTTCACCACCACCTACAACGTGGTCAAGCCCCTCATGAAGGGCAAGCTGCTGGAGAGAGTGAGTGAAACAGGCCCTGTGTTAGAACATAAAATATATATATATTTTTTTTAATGGAGCCTTTTTATAGTGAGAGGTTGGTGGGAAAGTAGTGGTGGAAAACATCTGAAGTAACATGATAAAAATCAACAAGTAAGGAAGGTGAATGGGTTCTTAAATCAACATGTAATATACTGGTAACAGTAAATACAATAATGAAAAACTCAGTGGCCAGTTTATTAGGTACACCACCCAGTTCACAAAAATTGTTAGCTCCTCCAGACTGAGTCACGTGGACGTGGTTCGCTATATAAAGCAGTCATTCAGTTACCGTTTGATTGAATGTTGGGCAAAACGAGTGACCTACGCGACTTTGAGCATACAATAATCAGTGGCAGGTGCGCCGGTTCCAGTATCTCAGAAACGGGCGGCCTCATGGGCGTTTAACGCACGACAGTGTCTAGGGTTGGCAGAGAATGGAGCGACAAACAAAAAACATCCAGTCAGCGGCAGTCCCGGGGACAGTGTCTAGGGTGGACAGAGAATGGAGCGACAAACAAAAAACATCCAGTCAGCGGTAGTCCCGGGGACAGTGTCTAGGGTGGACAGAGAATGGTGCAACAAACTAAACATCCAGTCAGCTGACTAGTCCTGTGGGAGGAAACAGCTCGCTGATGAAAGGTCGAAGGAGAATGGTAAGAATCGTACAAGCTAACAGGTGGACCACAAACAGGTAAAATAACAGCGCAGTACAACAGTGGTGCAGAACGGCCTCTCGGAACGCACAACTCGTTGGTCCTCGTCACAGATGGGATATTGCAGCAGAAGACCACACCGGGCTCCACCCCTTTCAGCTAGAAACAAGAAGTGGTTCCAGGGGGCATCCAATCACCAACACTGGACAATTGGAAAGTGGGAAAAACATTTCCTGGTCAGACTAATCCTGCTTCCTGTTGAGTCAGGCAGAGTCCGGATTTGGCGTAGGCAGCATGAGTCCATGGACCCATCCTGCCTGGTGTCAAATGGTACAGGTTGGTGGCAGTGGTGTAATGGTGTGGGGAATGTTTTCCTGGCACAAGTTCGGTCCCATGATACCAATTGTGTGTGTTGACCAACGTTTCCGTGCCACTAAGAATTCAAGTTGTTCTGGAGGCAAGGGGGGGGGGGGTGGTCTGACCCAGTACTAGATGGGAGTACCTAATAAGCTAGCCACTGAGTGTATATGGTGAGAATATTTTAGTTAATAGGTTTGTCTGTCTACCAAATCAGGTGTTTGTCCACGGAGACGAGCTGGACAACTACTACAAGGAGTTTGACGCGGACATCCTGCCCTCCGAGTTCGAGGGCAAGAACTCCAAGTATGACGGCAAAGCCATAGCAGCCAAGCTGTTCGACTGAACCCCCCCCCCCCCCCCAATCCGCAACATCTCCATCTAGACACACACACACACACCGCCAAACAGATTTTGGAGAAAAAAAAATGAAATAAAAACACAAGTGTGGCTTCAGAAAACTGTGTGAAAAAAGGGGTGTGGTATTGCACTGATTTTGTTTCCCAGCGGTTATTAAGTAGTAATACACCTTACAAAAGCACTCCCAACAGCACAGAGACTATACATCCTTGGCTCAGGCCTTATGTTGGGTTACTTAACAGCCCTAACCATCAAGCTTTTCGCTGTGCTGTGGGGGACGTGCTTTGTGTTAACCCCATCTCTGACCCAGACAGCTAGTACTAGTTAAACCTGGCAGGATCCAGTTTGCGCTATCCACCTCACGGTGATAGAAGGCCAGGAATCCAACAAGTCCCCAGTCTCCATTTGTTTGTGCTTGGAGAAGAACGAGCGGTTTAATCTTCTGAATTGCTGCAGAGGCATGAGCACGTCACCACTGTGTGTACAATAAACTGTATATAAAGAAAGATGACAATCTGTTCACCTTGGCTTGTAGAATCTTTGGAAAACACAAAACATAGGACAGAAAGGAATTACACAAATGCAGAGAAATCCACAACAAAATAGTGTATTTCAAGGATACAAAGTTCAAAGTCCCCCCCCCCCCCCATAAATGTATTGCGTTTTGCACACCCTTATCGGAACCAAAACACACACGATTACTTTATACATCACGCCAAGTTGTGATTCTACATTATAATGACTGAACAGCATTGTACATCTATAGGGGTTGTAAACAAAATAAAAGGGAAACAAAGGATGAATTCCATAGGGATAAATAGTGGAAGTTATGACCTTAGTTCATAGTCCAGCAACTCTTCTCTCATCTACCCAATGATATCACAGTAACTTGGTCCATTTTTAATACATGGAATAGAATACAGACAAGCGCAAATAAAAAGACAGAACCCGGGATTCAATCAAAGGCGCATTGTCGACAAACGCACTGCACTGATCAACATAACCCCACATTCCCTGACACGTGTAGAGATCACATTCAGAAGTCAGGTCAAGGTTACCTTCAAAAAGGGGAGTGCGTTTGTCTACAATGTGCCTTGGACTGAATCTCGACCAGAGTATTTAAGCCAACTTAGTCTGTGCTCTACATCTCAGGAACCACAGCATTTTAAAATGATTTTTTAAACAGTTTCCAACAAATATCTCTTAGAAAGAACAGCGAAAATATTAAATGGAAAGAGGGAAAACGAGAACAAAGACGCTGTCAGACTAAACTTACACAAGGTAACCTCAACCTTCTGTGTTTATAAAAATAAAAAAAATTTAAGCATGGGGCTTTGCCCATATAAGGAAGAAGACCAAGTCACATGGTGTTTTGGTATTTCAATTGAGGACAACTGGGGTCTACATCTGTAGCGCATACCTATATATTATTTCACAACAGCAACAAACCTAAACGTGGCTTCAATTTTCATCTTCGCCGTTGGGTGAGTTCAATGATTCAGGTAGACACACAATGTTCATGGCAAACCTTGACAATCAGTTCCCTATTTGGTTCAATCAATCAACTCAAATAACCAATGCTCAATGGTGGGTGCGCTTGTTTTGTGTCGCCCGTTGCCCCAGGTGGGTGGAGTTTGCTCATTTTAGACCATTCCATTGGTCCTACAGTGAAATCTCCAAAACGTGCATGCCAGAATAAAATGTCATTGACATTGTACCATTGAACATTGGCTACTCAGGCAAACCAACTGAATGACTGAAATAGCACAGTGGACCCTTGCCTCACAGTGGCTGTGATTAAGGACTTTAGTCAGTGCACTCGGCTTGTAAGGATCAACTACTTAGAAAAGGTCAGAAATATTCCTATACTCACAACTCAAGTTACAATATATAAAAATCTATGTATTTGAGTCTCAGAAGTGGAGTGCTGTGTAGTGCAAGCCAACCAGTGAGAATAGCAGAGGCTGTTCCACCAAGAATACAGTACAGGACAAGGGAACTTGTCATTAATGTGTTCTGGGTAGGATTGGGTGCTTCCTCAGAATGTCAGATATCCTTGAACACTATGTCTGCGTATTGAAAATAGTAATGAAGTACTTTAAACCATTGCCATCCTTTCTTGGTTTGAAATATTTTTATTTTTTATGTTTATGTTTGAGGCACAATGTGAAGACAAAATATATTATCACTAGGGCCAGATTGGAGTTTTTCCTCAGACGATGACCTGACCAGGAAAGTATTGCCTATTAGCCTAGAACTAGAGGCCAGACCAGATTTTGACCCTGGCCCCAATTATTAAAAAGAGCTGAAGAAGCTTAACATAGAAATAAAATGTCTGTTCTAGGAATTCTATTTCTCTGCTTAACAAAAGCCTTCAGAGTTTCAACCTCCCAGAGCTCCCATTTGACAACATCACGACAACAGTACACACACTCGGAACAAACAGTTAGGAGAGTCGGGACCAAGTAGCAACCCAAGTGAGAACCAAGGCGTGCTGGCTGGGACTTTGCACACAGAAGCTAAGTCTCCTCTCCAGTCTTTTCCATGGACAGAACGGAGCAATAGATAAGCCATGGTGGAGTCTTGTAGCTGTTCACCAGCAGGTGCAGGATACACTGTGTATCCACGTTTAGAGGAGCAAGTGCCATCCATTCGACTGACTGGAGTCCATGGGTAAAGGCTTTCAATGAATGTCATTCGCAGCTGAATGCTGTGTTTCTCTAAGCAAAGCTATAGTCAGAACAAAGTCAGGCGAGCTACTGTGCCCATAGATCATCCCCATCCCCCTTTTGAAGAGAAGAATACAGGTTTCGGCCTTCTCCGGTGGGCGTATTTGTGTCCTTATAAACTAGGAGTCCCTTTAAAAAATACAAAAAAAGTGTGAGTTGCAGATAGTGACTCTTGATTGACAGGATGTTAGGGGACTAGGACAGAGGAATACTGGATGTGCTTATATTAATAACAATAACGTGTGTGTATACGCCTGTAAATGTAGGTAGAGTGTGAAACCTTTCCTTTCGTCTCATGGCATCCCCGTTTTATCCCTGGCAGTGTCTGTCCATACAAAATACATGAGCATGTGTGTGGTAAGCTTTACCGTCGGCCTGTGAACAGAGTCCACGACGTGTCCTCAGACAGGGCGGTCTGTGTCTTTCCCACCGGCATATTGCGTTGGCATAGCCCACGATAACCTTGTCCATCCAGGTGAGGGGCTGGGGAAACAGCACAGCCCCCTCGAAGAAGCCCAGGTGACCCCCGTGGAGCGTCAGGGCGAAGATCACATTCGGCTTCTTTTCTGACGGGTGTGGAGAAAGATACGGTGATGCTAACAGTTAGCATGTGGTGGTGTCGTTGCGTAAACAATGGTGGATGCTGATACTACTGGCCTATTACTAGGTAAGATGCCACCAAAGTGGTATTGGGGCGCAGAGGAGTATTTCTGTCTGTAATAAAGCCCCTTTGTGGGGAAAAACTCATTCTGATTGGCTGGGCCAGGCTCCCCAGTGGGTGAACCTAGGCCCACCCGTGGCTGCGCCCCTGCCCTGTCATGTCAAATCCATAGATTAGGGCCTAATGAATTTCAATTGACTGATTTCCTTAAATGAACTAACTGAGTAAAAAGAAAAATGAAATTGTTGCATGTTGTGTTCAGTATAGATTAGGTCATTGCACTCTTACTCGAAACACAGTAAACACGATGCAAAACATCTCGAATGGTGTAACAGTGCAACTCGATGAGGTAATGAATTAGATATTGCCAATGTACTGACGATTCATTGGTTTAGTTTTGTGCAAGCTCGCAGGTAGCCCTTTCTGGTAGAGCCTCGAGTTTCCTCACAGATATGTGACTCCTAGGCCTAATTTCCTTTCCATTTCTGCCACCCAACACTCTCAGCCCTGACTCGCTCTGTCTTTATTTCCCTCTCGTAACTTTTAGTCACTGCAAACTGAACGCGAGAGGCGCTCAGATACAAATCAAAAAACGTGTACGGGACAGAGGTATAGATTATAAAAACGGGCAGCACACTGCTTTTCTAGTCAAGCCGCAACCCCGTCTTTCACTCTGGCCCAGGTGACACCGTTACAGAAACACTAGTGACCAGAGTAAATAATACAACAACCGTCAGTAAATAACACAGCCACAGGCCAGCCCTGACCAGGCATGGGCCTGTATTCACAAAGCATCTCAGAGTAGGAGTGCTGATCTATAGCCCGTCCATATCATCTTATTCATTATGACTTCATTATGAAATGATCCAAGATCAGCGTCTGTCTCCATGTAAAGTACATAAGGTTAGTGGTGAGGTGGTAGCAGCTGACCTGCGATTAGTTCTCCATATGGAGGAAGCACACGCACCGAAAACACACGGGCCAGTTTAAAAAAAAAGGCAGCTTATCAGCGCCTGAGAGGGAGCAGAGAGGCACACAGCAGAGACAGCTGCTGCCGGCCGTGCAGCCCAGCGCTGGCTGCTGAAAGGGCCCAGGCAGACTGAGGGTGGCTGGCTGGCTTCCTGACTGACCTCCAGATACAGACAGACAGCGCTAATGGGATTAAGTGCTGGCCTTTAAGGCCAGAGAGACGACGAACTGGAGTAACACTGACTGAACCCCTCTACCTTTATTAGAGAGCATGACTCTCACCCTTAAAAATCAGGTTGTGTGCGACTACATATGGTACGAGGCTACTTCCATATCCGCGTGTATGCAGTTGTCCAATACAATAGGTTTGTTTGCACTCTAGTAGCCTTTGGTGGTGAGGATAGCCTGTATACCCTTTATGGGACACGGCCACAACACAGTCCCCTATGGAACACGCAGGCCAGGCGTAGAGTTACAGGGCTCGCCAACCCCGTTCTTGGAGTGCTGCCCTCCTGTAGGTTTTCAATTCAACCCCAGTTGTAAACAGCCTGATTCAGGTTATTTAATTATTAGAATCAGGTGTGCTAGATTAGGGTTGGAGTGAAAACCTGCAGGATCGTAGCCCTTCAGCAACATGGTTGGAGCACCCTGGACTCAGGGGGAAGTAGATGCCAGCACCTTTCTCCTACAAGCCTTGTGGCTGTTGATTTACACACTAAATGGGGGTCGGCCAGTGACTCCCGGCCACTGGGGCAGAGAAATGCTTAAATGCGGGCGAGACATGGCGCACTTGCGGAAAACAAACACACCCTGTAAATAATACCACAGCACAGGGGATCGCATGGCCATGAAAAATTCAAAAAGACTGTCTGGGCAGGGAGACGCTGCAGAAAGATGGCGAGGAGGATTTATCAACACTTAGTGGTCCAAACGTAAAGAGCGTGTCCAGCAGAGAAAGGAAGAAGCGGCCAAGTTGACGTGACCCTGGTGTTGATTGAATAATTAATTGCGCTACTACTAATGACATTGCACATCGTCACAATGACCAGTTTAAAAGGATTTTGCATGAAGCTAAATGTAATCAAACAAGAATGCCCAGTACACATTTCTTTGAGGTGATTTGGCCATAAATTGCGAACTTGGTGGCCCATTTACTCCCATCGATTTGTTTTGGAAGATATCCTGTCCTGGCTACTAAAACTGCTATCACTCACTATGAATAAATAATTGGTATTAATGAATCAACAAAATGTGGTGAGTACTCAATTAGTTACAACTCTTACTGAATAGAGTGAATACCTGCGAGTGTGCGTGGGATGGTCAGAAGTGACCGATGGACCAGAGGGTCATCTGAGGAGTTGACCAGCAGTAGAGGCACATTGATCTGAAATACGATTGTCATCATCACCCTCATACATCATCATCATTAAGTTTGAAAACCACTTTGTAATCACTCTGGGCTAGGTTTCTCAAATCCTTAGTAGCTAAAATAGTCAAAAGAAAAATCTCCACAACCCAGACCGACAACCACATTAGTGGAACAATTATAAAATAAATATCTGACTTCAATCTTCGAGCAAAATTTGTGTCTGTAGGAGACTTGAGTCTGGGTTGTCAAGGGCAATAATGTACTACTTCAGCTACGAAGGCTCTGGGAGACTCCGGTCTGGTCCGTGTTCACTCACATTGTGAATGTAGTGTACGCAGCTTTCCTTCTCGTAGTACTCTTTCAGCGTGTCGTGACCATGGAACTTTCTGTGAAAACATATGAACAAAAAACAGGCTTCAGGTTATAGCAACAAGGCCACAATTACTAAAGACAAGATTATTTCAAGATGGCCACCAGAGTCAGAAAGCCGGCCGTCACCTCATGATATTGTCATCGATCTGCATGAGGGAGGTAGCTGTGTACAGTCGGCTCAGGTCTGCGTCCTCCATCTTGCTCGAGTTCATTCCAAACAAACTGCCCCTGTCAATCAGAAACAGAGTACAGGTGGTACACAATGTATGACGTAAAATAAATTCCTGCAAAAAACAATTCAGTATCAGAAATATCCCGTATGAAAAAAATATTGCAGTATGTGTATAATGTAATATAATATAATGTAATATGGCACTAAGTGCCAAATAAACTTTTTATGGTTTAATATATCTCAAAATGTATAGATGAAAGATTAATTTGCCATTTGGGTCACTTCAAAGTGATACGAGTTATAAGTACAGCAGCTTAGTACAAATGGAAGGTCAGATTTCTCCAGGTAATTATTGATAATTTACCTTGTGCACAGTCTAACGGTTCCTCTGATCCATCCACAACAGCAGCAAATCAACGCATACAGCATCTAGCTATATCCCGCTCAATACAAAATGACACTCATTATAAATGAAGAGTTGAGGGACAGAATAAACGTGTCATTTAGGGACAGTACGTTATTTATAATGAGGGACACCTGGAGAAAATCTAACTTCTGAAGTGGGCAAAGGTGAAAAGACAGCCATTATAATATGAGCACTGTATGAATCTCTTATTTGCGGTCTGCGAAAGAAACAGTCTAAGCACGGGGAAGGAGGGTTCTACTAAGCTATATGGAATTGTTACATTCCATATAGAAAGAAAAAAAAGTCATACCAAGGATCATTTAGCTATTTAATTAATGAATTAATAACATTTTAAAAAGACCCCTTGAGGTATGCATTTAAAAAAATATATATAAAAACATTATTTGTTGGGGGAAAAAAATGTTGGGGAAATATCGCTATTAGCCGAAACAAACACATTGAATAACAGATTCACTACACGAAACAGATCAAATCAATTCAAAAAGGCACTGTTGAATGACTGTATAGCCTAATAAAGGCATCTTTCGTCTAAATTATTTACATTGTAGAAAGATAGTGAAGATATCAAAACTATGAAATAACATATGGAATCATGTAGTAAGCCCCCCCCACCCCAAAAAAGTGCTAAACAAATCTAAATCTATTTTATTTTTGAGATTCTTCAAGGGTAGCTATCCTTTGCCCTGATGAAAGCTTTGCACACTCTTGGCATTCTCTCAACCAGCTTCACTTTGAATGCTTTTCCAGTCTTGAAGGAGTTCCCACATATGCTGAGCACTTGTTGGCCGCTTATCCTTCACTCTGCTGTCTGACTCATCCCAAACCATCTCAGTTGTTGAGGTCGGGTGATTGTGGAGGCCACGTCATCTGATGCAGCTCTCCATCACTCTCCTTCTTGGTAAAATAGCCCTTACACAGCCTGGAGGTGTGTTGGGTCATTGTCCTGTTGAAACACCAATGATAGTCCCACTAAGCGCAAACCAGATGGGATGGCTTATCGCTGCAGAATGCTGTGGTAGCCATGCTGGTTAAGTGTGCCTTGAATTCTAAATAAAAACGAGCAAGTCACCAACAAAGCACCGCCACACCGCCACACCACTTCCTCCATGCTTTATGATGGGAAATACTTATATGGAGATCATCCGCTCACCCACACCGCGTCTCACAAAGACTTGGCGGTTGAAAGTCTCCACTGAACAATTGATGTTGAGATGTGTCTGTTACTTGAACTCTGTGACGCATGTTTTGGGGCTGCAATTTCTGAGGCTGGTAACTAATGAACTGCAGCAGAGGTAACTCAAGGTCTTCCTTTCCTGTGGCGGTCCTCACGAGAGCCAATTTCATCATAGCGCTTGATGGTTTTTGTGACTGCACTTCCAAAGTTCTTGAAAATGTTCCATATTGAATGACCTTCATGTCATTAAAAGTAATGATGGACTGTTGTTTCTCTTTGTTTATTTGAGCCGTTCTTGCCATAATATGGACTTGGTCTATACCACCCCTACCTTGTCACAACACAACTGATTGGCTCAAAGTAATTGAGGAAAGAAATTCCACCAATTAACTTTTAACAAGGTACACCTGTTAATTGAAATGCATTCCAGGTGACTACCTCATGAAGCTGGTTAACAGAATGCCAAGAGTGTGCAAAGCTGTCATCAAGGCAAAGAGTGGCTATTTGAAGAATCTCAAATATAACATATATTTTGATTTGTTGAACACTTTTTTGGTTACTGCATGATTCCATATGTATTACTTCATAGTTTTATTGTCTTCACTAGTATCCTACAATGTAGAAAACAGTAGAGATAATAAAGAAAAGCCCTTGAATGAGTATCTAAATCCTTTGACCGGTAGTGTGAATTGGAAAGACATTTTACTGCTGTAATGTTCATTGCAGACTCCACTTGTAAATTGTCATTTTTATACAGTAGGGAAGCCTGCATGCTTGTTATAGGCTACAAGCAAACAAGAACACCAGCTGTCTGATACTGATGGAAGGGTGGCTGGCCCAGCGGCCGCTTGAGAACTATTATTATGATGATGATGATGATGATGATGACGACGTCTTATCTGGGTTTGTTTTGTCGTCCAGACAGTTTGATATTTTGTCATCACAAATGACGTAAATTAGTCTGGCTTGAAGCATGTAGCTCGTAATGGAACCATTAGGGCAATTTATTTAGGATTTCTGTCTAGGTCTTATTTCAAAGACTGAACATTGCATAGGGACTATGACAGTAGTGATATGTGTACGAACTACTGAGACGTGTGTTTTAGCAGTTGTATGTACCGGTGGGAGAGGATTATCTTCTTCATGTTGTCTGCCATGAGAAAGTTATAGAGCCTCCGACACTGGTCCCACTGTAGGAACGTCTTCTGGGCCCTGGATTAACACACACACGAGAGAGAGAGAGACAGTCAATAACGGCACCAAGTCAATACCACACAATGAGTGGTTATTTTATTGTGCATGTATTTCTACAGAGCCTTCAAAAAGTATTCATACCCATCGACTTATTCCACATGTGTTGTATTACAGCCTGCATCAAGTCTGGCTCTTGAACAGCTTCTATCCCCAAGCAATAACACTGATAAATAACTACATGGACTGAGTTAACCTGAGTATCCTCGTTGAACTTTTTATTTTTGCACTGCCTCTATGCACACTCACAGGGCCCTACACACACACATTTATACTGACTACACACACAAGCTGCTGCTACTCTGTTTATCTTATATCCTGATGCCTAGTCACCTTACCCCTATACATACACACACAAAAGCATGTGGACACCCTTTCAAAATAGTGGATTTGGCTACTTCAGACACACCCGTTGCTGACAGGTGTATAAAACTGTAAAGTTTGGTGGAGGAGGAATAATGGTCTGGGGCTGTCTGTCATGGTTTGGACTTGGCCCCTTAGTTCCAGTGAAATCTGAATGCTACAGCATACAATGACATTCTAGACGATTCTGTGCTTCCAACTTTGTAGCATCAGTTTGGGGAAGGCCCTTTCCTGTTTCAGCATGACAATACTGTGCAAAAAAACGAGGTCCGCATAGAAATGTTTTGTCGAGATCAGTGTGGAATAACTTGACTGGCCTGCACAGAGCCCTGCCCTCAACCCCATCGAACACCTTTGGGATGAATTGGAACGCCAACTGCGAGCCAGGCCTAATCGCCCAACATCAGTGGCCGACCTCACTAATTTTTGTGGCTGAATGGAAGCAAGTCCCCGCAGCAATGTTCCAACATCTAGTGGAAAGATTTCCCAGAAGACTTGAGGCTGTTATTTGATGTGTATGTGTCCACATACTTTTGGACATGTAGGGTATATGTTGGTTGACTGATCAGGGCAGAGCAAAGTGCATCCTGTCTGTTTAATGAACAAAATAAACTATTGATTAGATTTGCATGGCACAGCCAATTAGGCTTCATAGATCAGTAGCATAATTTACAAAATACTTGTTATTCCATTCTTTTGAAAATTCAATGAACTAATAATAGACGTATTTGTGATTCAATGGATTCATTAAAATAGATGCCCCACCCACATCTACACAGCCCTACTACCATGTACTCGGTGCTGGCATGGGCACGGGAGGTATAAATGGCTTATGCCGGGCCTGTTTGAAAGAGGTCATATAAACATTGGCCTATTTTTTTAAATGTTGTTAACAGGCAACATACAGTCAATCCTATGTGAAACATGTATTAGTGGTGTAAGCACTTTGGTAGCACTTAATGCGTGGGTGTGGTTTGTATAAACGGGGAACGTTTATATAACATATAGCCCGAGTTACTTACTTTAGACTATTTGCAGAGTGTTACGTGAACAGTGTCGGTGTCTAAAAGTGAACGGGGAAACAAGGCGAATTGAGGTCTATGAGAGACAATAGCAGTTGTGTGTGTATGTGGTGCTTTGCGTGAAATTAAAAAGAGAAAGGAAAAAGAGAGGACAAACACAAAAGCTACACAGGGTAAAGTGGTGGCCATGGCCTACCTATGGGTATGAACAAAGAGAGGCCAGACTGGCTGCCTGCCCCTTCCACAAATCCTCACGGGCGTGGATCTAGACACACGCATGTCCGCATGTAGCCGAATCACAGTATCAACGACGTTCTACTTGACAGTGTAGTGGGTGCCGTTTGTATACCGCTCTATTTTGATTCCACGTACCGGAGTGCGCTGTATCCCTGGCAGACACTGACGCAGCACAGCACTCTCTCCTGGTTGATCCTGTTCTCCCCCAGGAACTTACACACAATGTTTCCCCCTAGGCTGAAGCCCACCACGATGAGCAGTGTCTGGGGGAAGGCCCGCTTGATGGAACCCACCATGGCTGCAAACTCCCATGTACAACCTGGAAAAGGAATCACAGAAATGTGTATTTTGCTTTTCAACCAAATACACTGAGATGCACAAACAAATCCCAAGGGATTGAAACCCAGGGTTGGACACGGTGTAGTGCCCCTGGATAGATTTAGGGGTTAGGGGCCCTGCGCAAGGGCACAACGGCAGAAGATGGCATCTAGGATACAGATGCCAGCAACCCTCCGGTTACTGGCGCACTCCCCACCAGATTTTCCAGCTGTACTAGGGATTCAAACCGGCAACCCTCCAATTGCTGACCTGCCTCTCAAACCTCCAGGCTACCTGCCACACCTAGTAGCAGTTAGAAATACAGGTAAATGCAATACATTTATTAATTAACCAACTTTTCCACATCAAGCTTTTACTTGGAAAACTCCATACAGTGGGGCAAAAAAGTGTTTAGTCAGCCACCAATTGTGCAAGTTCTCCCACTTAAAAAGATGAGAGGCCTGTAATTTTCATCATAGGTACACTTAAACTATGACAGACAAAATGAGAAAAAAAAATTCAGAAAATCACACTAAGATTTTTTATGAATTTATTTGCAAATTATGGTGGAAAATAAGTATTTGGTCACCTACAAACAAGCAAGATTTCTGGCTCTCACAGACCTGTAACTTCTTCTTTAAGAGGCTCATCTGTCCTCCACTCGTTACCTGTATTAATGGCACCGGTTTGAACTTGTTATCAGTATAAAAAACACCTGTCCACAACCTCAAACAGTCACACTCCAAACTCCACTATGGCCAAGACCAAAGAGCTGTCAAAGGACACCAGAAACAAAATTGTAGACCTGCACCAGGCTGGGAAGACTGAATCTGCAATAGGTAAGCAGCTTGGTTTGAAGAAATCAACTGTGGGAGCAATTATTAGGAAATGGAAGACATACAAGACCATTGATAATCTCCCTCGATCTGGGGCTCCACGCAAGATCTCACCCCGTGGGGTCAAAATGATGACATGAACGGTGAGCAAAAATCCCAGAACCACATGGGGGGACCTAGTGAATGACCTGCAGAGAGCTGGGACCAAAGTAACAAAACCTACCATCAGTAACACACTACGCCGCCAGGGACTCAAATCCTGCAGTGCCAGACGTGTCCCCCTGCTTAAGCCAGTACATGTCCAGGCCCGCCTGAAGTTTGCTAGAGAGCATTTGGATGATCCAGAAGAAGATTGGGAGAATGTCATATGGTCAGATGAAACCAAAATATTACTTTTTGGTAATAACTCAACTCGTCGTGTTTGGAGGACAAAGAATGCTGAGTTGCATCCAAAGAACACCATACCTACTGTGAAGCATGGGGGTGGAAACATCATGCTTTGGGGCTGTTTTTCTGCAAAGGGACCAGGATGACTGATCCGTGTAAAGGAAAGAATGAATGGGGCCATGTATTGTGAGATTTTGAGTGAAAACATCCTTCCATCAGCAAGGGCATTGAAGATGAAACGTGGCTGGGTCTTTCAGCATGATAATGATCCCAAACACACCGCCCAATGAAGGAGTGGCTTCGTAAGAAGCATTTCAAGGTCCTGGAGTGGCCTAGCCAGTCTCCAGATCTCAACCCCATAGAAAATCTTTGGAGGGAGTTGAAAGTCCGTGTTGCCCAGCAACAGCCCCAAAACATCACTGCTCTAGAGGAGATCTGCATGGAGGAATGGGCCAAAATACCAGCAACAGTGTGTGAAAACCTTGTGAAGACTTACAGAAAACGTCATTGCCAACAAAGGGTATAGAACAAAGTATTGAGATTAAGTATTTGGTCAATAACAAAAGTTTTTCCACCATAATTTGCAAATAAATTCACAAAAAAAATCCTACAATGTGATTTTCTGGATTTTTTTCCTCATTTTGTCTGTCATAGGTACACTTCAACTATGATGAAAATTACAGGCCTCTCATCTTTTTAAGTGGGAGAACTTGCACAATTGGTGGCTGACTAAATACTTTTTTGCCCCACTGTAGGTCACACGTAACCTTAATTCAGTCACCGATGTTTTCAATCATGTCCGGCTGTAGCAGACTAATTAGAAGTAGACCAAAGTCAACTTCAACTAAATGCCAAATTGGATTGTAGCTTCCATCAATGTAATTGTCCGCATCATTTCCAATCCCTCATATATTTTTTTGTAAACACACAGTCAAAAGTTTGGACAGACCTCATTCCAGGGTTTCTTAATTTTACATTGTAGAATAACAGTGAAGACATCTAAACTATGAAATAACACATGGAATCATGTAGTCATCAAAAAAAAGTATGCAAAGCTGTCATCAAGGATAAGGGTGGCTATTTGAAGAATCTCAAAAAAATACTTAGATTTTCTTTTAACAATTGTCTGGTTACTACATGATTCCATATGTGTTATTTCATAGTTTTGATGTCGTCACTATTATTTTACAGAAAACCCCTTCAATGAGTAGGTGTTCTAAAACTTTTGACCGGTAGTGAGCGAGCGAGCGCGCGCACACACACACACACGCACACCACTTAGAAATGTCCTTGTTTTTGAAAGAAGCACATTTTTGTCCATTAAAATAACATCAAATTGATCAGAACTACAGTGTAGACATTGTTAGTGTTGTAAATTACTATTGTAGCTGGAAACAGATGATTTTTAATGGAATATCTACATAGGCATACAGAGGCCCATTATCAGCAACCATCACTCCTGTGTTCCACTGACACCTTGTGTTAGCTAATCCAAGTTGATCATTTTAAAAGGCTAATTGATCATTAGAAAACCATTTTGCAATTATGTTGGCACAGCTCAAAATCGTTGTTCTGATTAAAGAAGCAATAAAACTGGCCTTATTTAGACTAGTTGAGTATCTGGAGCATCAGCATTTGTGGGTTCGATTACAGGCTCAAAATGGCCAGAAACAAAGACCTTTCTTCTGAATCTCGTCAGTCTATTCTTGCTCTGAGAAATTAAGGCTATTCCATGTAAGAAATTGCCAAGAAAATGAAGATCTCGTACAATGCTGTGTACTACTCCCTTCACAGAACAGCGCAAACTGTCTCTAACCAGAATAGAAAGAGTGGGAGGCCCCGGTGCACAACTGAGCAAGAGGACAAGTACATTTGTGTCTAGTTTGAGAAACAGACGTCTCACAAGTCCTCAACTGGCAGCTTCATTAAATAGTACCCGCAAAACACCAGTCTCAACGTCAAAGGTGAAGAGGCGACTCCGGGATTCTGGCCTTCTAGGCAGTTCTTCTGTCCAGTGTTTGTTTTTGCCCATAATAATGTTATTTTTATTGGCCAGTCTGATATGGCTTTTTCTTTGCAACTCTGCCTAGAAGGCCAGCATCCCGGAGTCGCCTCTTCGTTGTTAACGCTGAGACTGGGGTTTTGCACATACTATTTAATGAAGCTGCCAGTTGAGGAAATTTCTAAGTGACCCCAAACTTTTGAACAGTAGTGTATACACATATTATATATCTAAATACAAACTTTTTAGACTAAATATAATAATTATTTTCCGCTAACCCTACCACCCCTCCCCTAATTGGAGTAAACTAATGAACAACACTTAGGCTTTTACTTCCAGCTTATACACACACTATATACCTTAATTGGGATAGGGGGCAGCATTTTCACTTTTGGATGAATAGCGTGCCCAGAGTGAACTGCCTCCTACTCTGTTCCAGATGCTAATATTTGCATATTATTATTAGTATTGGATATAAAACACTCTGAAGTTTCTAAAACTGTTTGAATGATATCTGTGAGTATAACAGAACTCATATGGCAGGCAAAAACCTGAGAAAAATCCAACCAGGAAGTGGGACATCTGAGGTTTGTAGTTTTTCAAACGTTTGGCCTACCGAATACACAGTGTCTATTGAGTCAAGTTGCACTTCCTACGGCTTCCACTAGATGTCAACCATCTTTAGAAACTTGAATGAGGATTCTACTATAAAGGAGGGACTCATGAGACCTCTGAGTCAGTGGTCTGGCATAGTGCCTTGGTCTCAGGACGCGCGCTCCCGACAGTTACCTCTCATTCCAGAGCTTTTCTTCAGACATAGGAATTCTCCGGTTGGAACATTATTGATGTTTTATGTTAAAAACATCCTAAAGATTGATTCCATACATCGTTTGACATGTTTCTAAAGGACTGTAACGGGACTTTGAGTTTGTCTGGACGAAGTGCTTGTGAAGATGAATTAGTGGGCTGAACACACTAACAAGTGGCTATTTGGACATAAATGATGGACTTTATGGAACAAATCAGTCATTTACTGTCGAACTGGGATTCCTGGGAGTGCCTTCTGATGAAGATCAAAAGGTAAGTGAATATTTATGGTGTTATTTCTAACTTCTGTTGACTCCAAAATTGCAGATATTTCTCTGGCTGTTTTGGGCTCTGAGTGCCGTTTTCAGATTATTCTTTTTCCGTAAAAAAAAAAAAAATCTGACACAGCGGTTGCATTAAGGAGAAGTCTCTTTAATTCTGTGAATAACACTTATCTTTTATCAATGTTTATTATGAGTATTTCTGCAAAATCACCAGATGTTTTGGAATCAAAACATTACTGCACGTAACGTGGCAATGTAAACTGAGATTTTTGAATATAAATATGCACATTATCGAACAAAACATACATGTAGTGTAACATGATGTCCTATGAGTGTCATCTGATGAAGATCATCAAAGTTTAGTGATTATTTTGATCTATGCTTTTTGTGACTGTCAGTTTTTTTACTTGGCTATGACATAACATAATCATATGTTGTGATTTCGCTGTAAAGCATTTTTGAAATCGGACATGATGGGTAGATTAACAAGATGTTTATCTTTCATTTGCTGTATTGGACTTGTTAATGTGTGAAAGTTACATATTTCTAAAAAAATATTTCTGAATTTTGCGCACTGCCTTTTCAGCGGAATGTTGTTGGAGGGGTTCCGCTAGCGAAAGAAAGAAAGGTTATGGACACATTCTATTTTGTTTGTTTTTCGTGTTGTTCTTCCTCTACCCCTCCCATCTATTTCTGATGTCCATCCAGTTTGATTTCTATTTGCCATATATTTGGAACTGTGCTGTTTCACAAAAGTTCTGAACACACACACACATTTTTTTTTACGGACACAGCATATTTTACATTCGTTATCAGTCCCACCCTTCAGCTCTATTCAACTCCACCCATCTATCCCTTAACAACATCCATATTTCTATTTGACATATTTTTTCAACTGTGCTGTTTTGAACCTTTCTATTCTCATTGTTTCTACAGATTGTAAATTAAAGATAAATCATTATTAGATTTTTGATCGATTGACTATGACTTTTCAAAATCACCTGCAGAGTTGGCTCCAGGTAATTGTTGCAATTCTTCAGCCATTTCTGGACCTGTGAACCTAAACAAGCTACATATGGACAGTATGGACAATATGCATACTTAACAGAGCCCTGGCCCGCCCTGTCGGTCTTACCGTAGGTGAACATGCGCGGCGAGGTGAGCTCGATGTTGGGCAGGGACCCCAGATGGTTGAGAACAGCACACCTGTACCCCTGCCTCTGGGAGTGATTCACAAAGGTACGGATGTAGTGCTTCTCACTGTGGTTACCAATCCCTGGGCAGATCACCATGGTGATGTCATCTGTGGAGTAAAAACACAGTAAACACACAGGTGATAAAGGGGAGTCCGTGGGTAGGTGGTGTTAGGGCAAATTGAATGAAGGCTGAAAAGCACGCGTGCAACAGGGGTCATTAGTGCACACAAATGTTCATTAGTGAACACAGAGGAACACGCTTTAAAACATTTTGCAACAGGAAATTTAACTCATTACTCAAGATAAGGAAACAGTAGACACCAACCAAAGCCAATTCCATTCGATGAATTACCTCAAAATGTCTAAATAATGCACACTAGTCACAGACCTGTTGCATTAAACCTCATTTTGAAGTGCCACTACACTGAGGACTTGAAGGGATGCGGACAGTATTGAGCACAGCTGTTTTTGTAAGCCTAACCAATAGGCTGAGTCATGCCCATATCACAGATACAGTATATGGCATGTGGTACATGACCAGACCTGGGTTCAAATACTATTTGAAATCATTTAAAATACTTTAGCTGGGCTT
This sequence comes from Oncorhynchus kisutch, assembly GCF_002021735.2. Lineage (NCBI taxonomy): Eukaryota > Metazoa > Chordata > Actinopteri > Salmoniformes > Salmonidae > Oncorhynchus > Oncorhynchus kisutch. Next base: position 5,679,362 of record NC_034195.2, read on the forward strand.
GATTGAGCTCATCTGGCATAATTGAACCAACACAATAATTGCAAAAGTGCAAAACCCACCCATCTACAAGTCACCTTTAGAATAGATAGGATCACGTAAGGCTAGGATTGGTTTAGCTCCAACTTACAACTTACATTACCAGAGGAGATCAGGCTTGCAGATTCAGTGCCTCTTTAAATCCCCCCTGAAAACCCACTTGATGCGAAGCACTTTGTTAACCTGTTATTGAAAAGAGCTCTATAAATAAAGTTATTAACATTCAAGCAAACACTACAAGTATTTGAAAGATTTCACATAAACTCAGCAAAAAAAGAAACGTCCTCTCACTGTCAACTGCATTTATTTCCAGCAAACTTAACATGTGTAAATATTTGTATGAACATAACAAATTTCAACAACTGAGACAAGTTCCACAGACATGTGACTAACAGAAATGGAATAATGTGTCCCTGAAAAAGGGAGGGTGTAACAGTATCTGGTGTGGCCACCAGATGCATAGAATACCGCAGTGCATCTCCTCTTCATTGACTGCACCAGATTTGCCAGTTCTTGCTGTGAGATGTTACCCCCAGGCTCGTTGCTGGCCATGGCAGAACACTGACATTCCTGTCTTGCAGGAAATCATGCACAGAACGAGCAGTATGGCTGGTGGCATTGTCATGCTGGAGGGTCATGTCAGGAAGGGTATCACATGAGGGAGGAGGATGTCTTTCCTGTAACGCAGAGATTGCCTGCAATGACAACAAGCTCAGTCCGATGATGCTGTGACACACCGCCTCAGACCATGACGGACCCTCCACCTCCAAATCGATCCCGCTCCAGAGTACAGGCCTCAGTGTAACGCTCATTCCTTCGAAGATAAATGCGGCTCCGACCATCACCCCTGGTGAGACAAAACCGCGACTTGTCAGTGAAGAGCACTTTTTGCCAGTCCTGCGACGGTGGGTTTGTGCCCATAGGCAACGTTGTTGCTGGTGATGTCTGGTGAGGACCTGCCTTACAACAGGCCTACAAGCCATCAGTCCATCCTCTCTCAGCCTATTGCGGACAGTCTGAGCACTGATGGAGGGATTGTGCGTTCCTGGTGTAACTCGGGCAGTTGTTGTTGCCATCCTGTACCTGTCCCACAGGTGTGATGTTCAGATGTACGGATCCTGTGCAGGGTTGTTATACGTGGTCTGCCATCATGTCTCCCTGTAGCTGTCTTAGGTGTCTCACAGTACGGACATTGCAATTTATTGCCCTGGCCAAATCTGCAGTCCTCATGCCTCCTTGCAGCATGCCTATGGCACATTCATGCAGATACTTTTATTTTACCTTTATTTAACCAGGCAAGTCAGTTAAGAACAAATTCTTATTTTCAATTACGGCCTAGGAACAGTGGGTTAACTGCCTGTTCAGGGGCAGAACGACAGATTTGTACCTCGTCAGCTCGGGGATTTGAACTTGCAACCTTCCGGTCCAGATGAGCAGGGACCCTGGGCATCTTTCTTTGGATGTTTTTCCAGAGTCAGTAGAAAGGCCTCTTTAGTGTCCTAGGTTGTCATAACTGTGACCTTAATTGCCTACCGTCTGTAAACTGTTAGTGTCTTAAAGACCGTTCCACAGGTGCATGTTCATTAATTGTTTATGGTTCATTGAACAAGCATGGGATACCGTGTCTAAACCCACTACAGTGAAGATCTGTGAAGTTATTTGGATTTTTACTAATTATATTTGAAAGACAAGAGTCCTGAAAATGTTTTGTACTTGAACCCAGGTCTGTACATGACGTGGTACAGTACATGACACTGAATATCTCGGAGTAGGGTGAAGCTGCCCCAGCCGAGACACTGATCTTGGGTCATTTTTGCATTTCCTCACTAAAGGTTAAGGTTAGGATTGGTGCAGGGGAAGCTGAGCCTAGTTCTGCACCTAGGGGAATATTCACTCTGGAGCGAATATCTCACCTCCAGTGCGGTGGTCCCCCAGCGACTCGAAGAGGTCAAAGGTGGCAGTGGCTCCATCCTGCATGAGGAGGTACTTGCGCACCCCACAGGGGTTTGGGGAGCTGACACGCCCCATCTTCCCATACAGGGCAGTCTGGAGGTGTCCACTCTTCCCCCACAGCAGCGGTGGTTCGTACCTGTGTGAATACACAAACGGGCAAGAGTGGATGTGTGAGAGCCAAAGTGATGTAAGAGCAGTAATGTCAGTGCCTTGTGGAACATTTTGTGTTGTGAGCATGGTATGAAATCCCAGTGTGAACTGGTACATTCCACACACACACACGTGCATGGAATCACACACAAAATCTAGCATGACTTTAACATGAAAACATCTCATTTGTGGGCCTCCCGAGTAGTGCAGTGGTCTAAGGCACTGCATCACAGTGCTAGCTGTGCCACTAGAGATTCTGGGGTCGAGTCGAGGCTCTGTCGCAGCTGGCTACCCATGGGGCGGCGCACAATTGTCCCAGTGTCGTCCGGGTTAGGCCGGCAGGGATGTCCTTGTCCCATCGCGCACTAGCAACTCCTGTGGCGGGCCAGGCGCAGTGCACGCTGACACGGTCACCAGGTGTATGACGTTTCCTCCGACACATTGGTGTGGCTGGCTTCCGGGTTAAGTGGACATCGTGTCAAGAAGCAGTGCGGCTTGGTTGGGTTGTGTTTCGGGGGAAGCACGGCTCTCGACCTTCGCCTCTCCCGAGTCTGTACGGAAGTTGCAGCGATGAAACAATTGGATACCACGAAATTAGGAAGAAAAAGAGGTATAACAACAACAAAAAAATAATCTAATTTGCAAGTAACTCTGGATCCTAGCTGTACCTCTAGCATGTACCTCTAGCATCTACCTCTAGCATCTACCTCTAGCATCTACCTCTAGCATCTACCTCTAGCATCTACCTCTAGCATCTACCTCTAGCATCTACCTCTAGCATCTACCTCTAGCATCTACCTCTAGCATCTACCTCTAGCATCTACCTCTAGCATCTACCTCTAGCATCTACCTCTAGCATGGTCTTTCCATCTCATGCAAAGAAACACAACTAAGTAACCTCCTTTCCCCACTCTGTGACCAGGCTTTGGCCTGTAGGATCAATTATATATCACTGGTAGCAAGACATTAACATCTTCATGTCTCATGGAAGCCATTTACATTTTACAGCAAATATGCCTCAATGAAAAACAGCTCCTTGAGTTAGAGAGTTTATCTTTAAAAAATGTTCACTTCATCCATGTAAAGACAGTGTAATTTAGCCATGCTAAGTCTGCAGTGTGGTCCATAGTGTAGATGTTATGTAATTGCGATGTGGCTGTAACATAATACAGTGTTAATAGGACACCTATACCCACACACAGGGTGGACTGGACAGCCGTTGACTGATGCAGGGAGTGTTGAGGACTGGTCTAACAGGGAGGTACGGTGAGAAGGGCACGATCGCGACTGGGTTGAAAGTGATCACGACTCAGGGGGAAAGGAAAGATTAAGGATGTTTATGAAAGTGGGATAGTATGTCCTGTAGCTACAGTACATGTAGGTTTATGAGTATGAGCTTGTGACTGTCTGTGTGACATGTACCAGTCTGCTCTGGAATGTGATATTGATACCATAGTCACAACAACATAACATGTTCCAGGAAGCACTGCATGGCATGACTGCTATTTCGCTCACAAGTGTGTGTGCTTGCTCTCAAGTAGGCCTATGTGTGCTCCGGTGCATGGAAACAGTGGACATGGTTTGCGTCCCAAATGGCACCCCATTTCCTATATAGTTCATTACTTTTGACCAGGGCTCTATAGGTGATAATGTCTGTGTCCCAAATGACATCCTATCTGCTGGGTAGGTATCAGTACTCACTCTTTGGTCAGGATGGGGCAGGACTTGAGCAGATAGCGGTTGAGGGGCGTGTCCCGATAGGTGACGTCAGGCGGAGCCGTGGGACTCTTCAGATTCAGACAGCGCACCAGGAAATAGAGTACCGTTGCGACGGCAGCCAGCTTCATGCCATCAAACATGGCTGGCATCTCGGGGGCAATGGTGTGGACGTCGCCTGGCTCCACGAGTGCACTCATGGTTGACAGAGAGGACCTATGTCTAGGCACAATTAACATATGATCACAACAGCAACACATGGCACACAGGTGCAGAGGGTATATAAAGAGTCACATGCAGTCATAGCATTGATACATCATGTAAATTAGAGCGTGATAAGAATAATGAGATAAAATATGACCACAATAAGACTGGCTCCACGAGTGGTGCACTCGTCAATAAGACTGATTTGAAGTTCACAAAGAGCAGAAAGAAACGAAGTCGGTTAGACAGTGTCAAACATTTTTGCCCACCTTGTTCAATAACTAATGATACTCAGTCACCCCCTGGACATGCATTTCAGAATCTGGCAGCGCTGAAAAAGGGGAACAAAACGTCACCCAAATAGTTAACTGTCAGCATATTGTTGAATGCAAAAGTCTAATCTGTTTGACTTTATGTAGATACAAATTACATTATATACATCATTTTACAAATTCCGATCATTCGGACGTTATTATTTAGCATTGAAGTCGTTAATGTTTGTGTTAGAGTTGAATTTGCGCGAGACAACTCATTCTACGTTTACAATCTGGTCTAGAATAGAATACAGAAATGTTACCCACTTTTGATACAGTGAAACACGCAGAAAAAGTAGACTGCCCTCTGTCAGCCGACAACCCTCATTTCAGCACACACGCAGTAGCAATTGTTTCTATAAAAAAAAGCCAGCAAGTCAGCTGGTTGGCAACCATGCACAACGTACCATTTGTTTTTACCTCAAAGATATTTTCGCGGTCTACTCGAGCTTTCGTCCGAATCAGTGTCCTTACATGCATGTATGTATGTTTACAAGCTGTGTTGCTCTCTGTGCACAGCTGCTCCGTGTAGTCACGGACTGTTTACTACAGCGGAACAGAGTTGAAACACGCGAGCACCTAGCAACTGCAGCCCGACTTCCTACTGCAGAAGAGGTGATTTACATATACCTATTTTTTATTGGAGCTCAGTTACCGCTACGTCACATGTTGGGTAATTTTCGGTGCCCAGTTTTGGGCCACGGCGAAGTCGGCTCAAAACAAAAACAAAGGGGTGTGAGAACGTGAACTAGCTCAGCGCGTTTTCTGCCTTACCAATGAAACTTGTTTGAACATATATTTTATGGGAAAGAGCTGTATGCTTCTGAACGATACGCAATGCTGCCTTGTTAACAATATGACCGAGCTGCGCAGATTCCTGTTCGTTTTGAGAAGGGCACTCACCGTTTTCACGTCACGGGCTAATGCGCTGTGCACTTATAGAACAAAATGTTTTGCGCATAGCATGATACCTATGGGATTCACCATCTACGTATAAAAAGGTAGTAATTGATAAGGATACATAAAAAGTATTTCGTTATACCCAGTTGGATTATTATTTGAGATGCATATTATGTTTTACTGTAGCCCCCTTCAATGTTTTCCATGTTGTCAATACTTCCTGAGAAGTATTTGTGGTGTTGTAAATCATGATTTTACAATGTATATATTAATAACCATTTAATCTTTCATTTTGCGCTACTTGTGTACAGCACTTACAATTTCGCAATAACTGTCACAAACTCCTTAGTGCCGCAGCAGTCTAAGGCACTGCATCACAGTGCTAGAGGTGTCACTACAGACCCTGGTTCAATTCCAGGCTGTATCACAGCTGGCCGTTATTCGGAGTCCAATAGGGCGGTGCACAATTGACCTAGCGTCATTAGGGTTTGGTCGGGGTAGACCGCCATTGACCTAGTGTCATTAGGGTTTGGTCGGGGTAGGCCGTCATTGTAAGAATGTTCTAAACTGACTTAAATATAGGTTAAATAAAAAATACTATTTAAGCGATAACACCAGAGAAGCGGGTGTTTGGAGGATATATTGGCACGGGTGTTGTTTTGTAGAACTGTGTCAATATGTCCTCCAAATACCAGCTTGGTGGGCATTATCACTTTTATACAAGGGGTTACCAACATATTCCAACAATGATGGACATATTTTCATAAACAAGGTTATTTTGATGAATGTATTCATACTATTTAATTCTTCCATGAGATACAGTGCATTCGGAAAGTATTCAGACCCCTTGACTTTTTCCACATTTTGTTACATTATTCTAAAATGGATAAAAACATTGTTCCTCATCAATCTACACACAATACCCCATAATGGCAAAGCAAAAAATGTTTTTTAGACATTTTTGCAAATGTATATGAAAAAAAAATGATATTTACATAAGTATTCAGACCCTTTACTAAGTACTTTCTTGAAGCACCTTTGGCAGCGATTACAGTCTTCTTGGGTATGACGCTACACGCTTGGCACACCTGTATTTGGAGAGTTCCTCCCATTCTTCTCTGCAGATCCTCTCAAGCTCTGTCAGGTTGGATGGGGAGCATTGCTGTACAGCTATGTTCGGGTCTCTCCAGAGATGTTCGATCGGGTTCAAGTCCGGGCTCTAGCTGGGCCACTCAAGGACATACAGAGAAATGTCCCAAAGCCACTCCTGCATTGTCTTTGCTGTGTGCTTAGAGTCATTATCCTATTGGAAGGTCAGCCTTCACCGCAACTATGAAGCAGGTTTTCATCAATGATCTCTCTACTTTGCGCTGTTCACCTTTCCCTCAATCCTGACTAGTTTCGCAGTCCCTGCCACTGAAAAACATCCCCACTGCATGATGCTGCCACCACCATGCTTCACCGTAGGGATGGTGCCATGTTTCCTCCAGACGTGGCTCTTGGCATTCAGGCTAAAGAGTTCAATCTTGGTTTCGTCAGACCAGAGAACCTTGTTTCTCAGGGTCAGAATCCTTTATGTGCCTTTTGGCAAACTCCAAGCTGGCTGTCATGTGCCTTTTCCTGAGGAGTGGCTTCCGTCTGATCACTCGACCATAAAGGCCTGATTGGTGGAGTGCTGCAGAGATGTTTGTCCTTCTAGACGGTTCTCCCATCGCAGCAGAGGAACTCTGGAGCTCTGTCAGGGTGACCATCGGGTTCTTGGTCACCTCCCTGACCAAGGCCCTTCTCCCTCGATTGCTCAGTTTGGCCGGGCAGCCAGATCTAGGAAGAGTCTTGGTGGTTCCAAACTTCTTACATTTAAGAATCATGGAGGCCACTGTGTTCTTGGGGACCTTCAATGCTGCAGAAATGTTTTGGTGCCGTTCTCCAGATCTGTACCTTAACAAAATCCTGTCTCTAGGCTCTACAGACAATTCCTTCAACCTCATGGCTTGGTTTTTGCTCTGACATACACTGTCAACTGTGGGACCTTATACAGACAGGTGTGTGCTTTTCCAAATCATGTCCAATCAATTGAATTTACCACAGGTGGACTCCAATCAAGTTGTAGAAACATCTTAAGGATGATCAATGGAAACAGGATGCACATGAGCTCAATTTTGAGTCTCATAGCAAAGGCTCTAAATAAATACTGTACCAGTCAAACATTTGGACACACCTACTCATTCAAGGGTTTTTCTTTATTTTTTACTTGTGTCTTGTTAAAGTTCATTTGTGGCATTTCAACTGATTGTGTTGTAACAAGGTAGGGGTGGTATACAGAAGATAACCCTATTTGGTAAAAGATCAAGTCCATATTATGGCAAGAACATGTCAAATAAGCCAAGATAAACGTACACCATTACTTTAAGACATGAAGGTCAGTCAATATGGAACATTTCAAGAACTTTGAAAGTTTCTTAAAGTGCAGTTGCAAAAACCATCAAGCGCTATGATGAAACTGGCTCTCACGAGGACTGCCACAGGAAAGGAAGACCCTGAGTTACCTCTGCTGCAGAGGATAAGTTCATTAGATTTACCAATTTACCAGCCTCAGAAATTTCAGCCCAAATAAATGCTTCCCTGAATTCAAATAACAGACACATCTCAACATTGACTGTGATGGAGTGCTGCATCCGATGACCTGGCCTCCACAATCACCCCACCTCAACCCAATTGAGAGGGTTTGGGATGAGTTGGACTACAGAGTGAAGGAAAAGCAGCCATCAAGTGCTAAGCATATGTGGGAACTCCTTCAAGACTGTTGGAAAAGTATTCCAGGTGAAGCCGGTTGAGAGAATATCAAGCATGTGCAAAGCTCTCATCAAGGCAAAGGGTGGCTACTTTAAAGAATCTAATATATGTTTAACACTTTTTTGGTTACTGCATGTTTCCATATGTGTTATTTCATAGTTTTGATGTCTTCACTATTATTCTACAATGTAGAAAATAGTCAAAATAAAGAAAAACACTTAAATGAGTAGGTGTGTTCAAACTTTTGACTGGTACTATATGTAAATAAGGTATTTCAGTTCTTTTTTTTATACATTTGCAAAAACAATTAGAAACCTGTTGTAACTTTGTCATTATTGGGTACTGTGTGTAGATTGATGCGGAGGAAAAGTAAGGTAATCCATTTTAGAGTAATGCTGTAATGTAACAAAATGTGGAAAAAGTCAAGGGGTTGGGATACTTTCTGAATGCACTGTATAGTCCCGACACAAATCTAAGGTTGTTACCCAAGCCGGCTGGTCGTTCGTTCTTTCGGTGCGGTTGCCAGAGAAGTGACCCAGCCCCTTAGTCTTTTTGTTCTGTTCCCAGTCGTTCGTTCTAAATGTTCCATTTCCATACTGGCTGGCAACGTTCTTATCCCTTGCTTGCTACTGTAGCTAGCCAATTACGGATAATTTACAGTCACGTCAAACAGTGCAGCCAGAATAACAGCAAAGTAGCTGCATTTGCATTTGTTTAAACTGGGTTCTAGTGACATTTATTTGCACTCATCCATAACGCTAATGAGGCGTGATTTCGCCTGGCTTTGAAAATGTGCTCTCTCGTCATCTAGTCAACAACACAGCTAACACAATCACTTCAAACGGAAGCTGGAAGGACTGCAAACTATCTGCATCTCGTTTCGTTTGACCTGTTTTCTATTGGCATTTCTTTTTGTATATTTGCATAAAAATCATGCCAGTTGATTCATGATTTCGACTGGCTAAGAAAAGCTATCTGCAGCTAGGTTTATACAAATCAACGCCGTTGAAAACCAAATGTTAATCAAAAAGAAATGGGCGATAATGTCTACATGCTTTATATAGTGGAGATCAAGTTTATAAATTGTCTGCTGGGCTGATGAGACAGTTGATTGCGCAGTGAGACGCGACAGAGTAAATATGTATTTTAACGTCATAGATTTAGCCAGTGGTAACTTGTGGAATAAACACCGGCTGGAATGCGATTTTAACCAATCAGCATCCAGGGTTAAACCCACCCGTTGTATAAGTAGGCCAAATAATACAGTGAATCACTAGGCTGTTTGTTACTCAGTTATTTGAATCTCAGGGTTTGATAAATTGATTATTTTCATTTCAGTATCAGGTTGTTATCAGTGAAGTCCATCGTTTCTAATCAATACAATTTGGCCACTGGGAGGCGACATTGGCATTTACTAAAGTAGACTATTCACTCAATGTGAGAAATCAACCATTGCTTATGAGAATGAGGGCAATTTGCTGCACCAAATAAAAGTACATAAAGTTACAAATTGCCTTAATATTGAGAAAAGCTGTATCTGAATTTTAAAATATTTGTATCATGAATACAAAATGTGTGAAATATTGCAAAACAAATTATTGTTTATTCTCTGCACACATCAGGGGTCTGAAAAAACTAAAGGTTTCACCCAGATAGGAAATACAGGAAATACAATACAAAGCCTATTGATATGAGAAATAACTATACTGTTTTTGAGTATATTGAAATCAAAAGAAAAATGTGTCCAAAATCGAAATTTCCAATATTGACTCAGAATTATTAACTCAAACATTACAATAAAGATTCACTTCTCATTCAGTTAAACCACCAATAATAATCTGGACCAAGGAATCAGTGATTATCATAGATTTTTAATGAACCAATTGAACCCAGGGACAGACTGGAGACAGAAATCCTCCTGGGAATTTCTAGCACACCGCCCTAATTTTGCCTCAAGGCTCCCACAATTCTCTTCCCTTGAGGCCACCATTATTAGCTAAATAATGGCAATTCTGCACTAAAACTACTACCATCTTTAGACCAGCCCTCTGGGCTAAAGATGAACCAGTCAATCTGGCATTTGCCAGAACCGCTCTATGGCCAGTCCGTTTCTGATTAAGCCCCTTGGAGAGAGGCCTGATATTGGAGAGGTAAGTCATGAGGAAAAGCCCCTTTAGACAAGAGGTGAACATCATAGGAAACGTATGTGATGACTCACACCATACCTGACTATTTGTTTGAAGTTCACTAATTGATTTATCCAAGCCGACTATACAACGGTTGTATGGTTCTGTCCGTACGATAATGACTTTTGACAAGGTTTCAAAGCCACATGGCTTAGTCACAGGGTAGGAAATACCTTGGTGTGGTTCTCAAGCATTCAAACTGTGGACCCCTCTCACTGAATAATAGGCTGTTTAATTGTTACTGATACACAACGGATAGCCTATCTTTTACAGCTTAGATATAATAGAACAGATCAGAATGGAATAGAGTAGAATAGATTGTGTCAGTAGTGAACTTCATTATGACACTATATCCAGAAAGCTATGACAGATATATAACCAGACACCTCTGTTCTCTTGGCCCTCCCGGGGTTCCTAAAGAAGGAACATAATCCTGCAGCAATAGGAAATGTGAATTATTATGTGAATTATAATTAATGGATATTTTTTGCTTTACAGGAAAATTCTCAGCAACAAAAGAGGGATCAAATTAAGATCCTACATCTGTAAAATGTCAAACGTAAATGTAAAAATGAATGCGTTTCTCGTTTGAAAATTACATCTGAAAACCTCTGTTGTATCTCGGTATCAGTTAGAAACAGGAGTCATTACAGATTCCCCATGCAGTAAACATGCTGACCCTCTCCATGAACTGATGCTAATCTTATGCTATTTGGGAGCCTATGGAGCGTTCATATCATAGGCCTACTATAGGAGAGATCAGGAATACATGTTTAAAGTTATTATAAGGGGTCTTCAAAGAGCTTTACTGGAGAGCACTGTACTGGAAAATGCACCAAATCCCTTCCACAATGTTAATGTTTTGAGAAATCTATTTTTAGATCAGAACTCTACCAGTTACTAGGTTACAGTAAATGGTGATGTCAGTCAATGTGGTGTCAGGGAATGTAATGTATGTGTCAGTCAATCAAAATGTACTTAGCAATTCTATTAATAGAAATGGTGGGTTATTGGTTATTACCATTGGTTATTTTTTAGAATGAGTATATCAGAGAGTCCTACAGCTGATATGGACTCTTCCCAGCTAGCACATTTAGTTCCTTGGAAGTTGTGAGAAAGTCCATTTTTGGTTTCCCATTGGTTCTGGGAATAAAGCCATAAGTTTCCTGACCAGTAAAACAGAATGTTTTTTAAACGTTCTGAGAAGGGAACATTTTGCCTGTTCTTGGAAAGTTCATTTTTAGGTTGCATGGAGGTTCTGTGAACGTTTTACTATGGTTCCCTGAAAGTTTAATTGGAGGTTTTTATTAATGTTCTGAGAATGGAAAGGATAGGTTATTTGAAGGTAATTAAATAATGTTCTGAGAATAAGATTTTTAATAACACTGCTATCTTAGTTTGGGTTAAATGTTTTGAACTCCAAGCACAGATAGGAAATTAATTTGCTTACCCATTAATCATTACCCATTAATCATTACCCATTAATCATTACCCATTAATCATTACCCATTTACTTACCCCTGGGGTGGCAGGAAGCCTAGTGGTTAGAGCGTTGGCCTGGCAACCGAAAGGTTGCAAGATTGAATCCCCGAGCTGACAAAGTAAAAATCTGTTTTCTGCCCCTGAACAAGGCAGTTAACCCACTGTTCCTAGGCTGTCAATGAAACTAAGAATTGTTCTTAAGTGACTTGCCTAGTTAAATAAAGGTTAAAATGTTTTATTGTGTTCTGAGAAAATTATTTGAAATAGAACCATGAGGAAACCTGCAGAAAATGTTATGCGGAAGTACTGAAATTCCCACAGAAGAACGTTGTTTCTTAACATTCTGGGAACAATTTGAGAACACTACCTGTAGGAAACGTTATGCAGAAGTACTAAAGTAGTACTTCTAGCACAATTCCCAGAATGTTGTGGTAAGGTTGAATGCAAAATAACCATAGGACAATCACACTACGTTATGTGCGTTATGAACGTTATGTGCTGGCTGGGTCACGTATCTCAAACATGTTTTCTAGTAAAGATTGGATCTCAAAATGTTACATTTACTGTTAATAATGTGCACACACAAAAGAATAATAAGAACAGAGAGAGAACATTTTGAGTTCAGTTTACTTACACCCACTTACTCTATCAACACACAAATCACCTCTGACACCACAGATGGATCTCAGCCCGAATAACACCCACATTCAGTCTTATAGTGTGTGTGTGTATATGTGTGTGTGTAGAGTAGTTAGTTAAACCCACCACCACCAAATGACCATTTCTGCATACCCAGCAGTTGACTTCTCTAGCACTCCCTCACAAGAGATTTAAAAAATGATCCACAGATTCTGCAAAAGTAAACATCCGTTGCAGCTGTCAGACTAAATCTTGGAAAACAACATGGTCTTTCAACAATATAGTGGTGTAGGAATGATGCCATGGTCTGTGTCTATATAGAGGCAATGTTATAAACCACTTATTTTGTTGTTTTGTATTTTCACCCCTTTTTTCTCCCAAATTTCATGTTATCCAATTGGTAGTAGTTACAGTCTTGTCTCGTCACCGCAACTCCCATACAGACAAAGGTTGAGAGCCATGCGTCCTCCGAAACACAACCCAACCAAGCTGCACTGCTTCTTTACACAATGCCCATCCATCCCGGAAGCCAGCCACACCAACGTGTCAGAGGAAACACCGTACACCTGGCTACCGTGTCAGCGTGCACTCTGCCCATCCCGCCAGAGGAGTCGCTAGTGCCGTCCAAACCTTCCCCTAACCTTGACGACGCTGGGCCAATTGTGCGCCGCCCCATGGGCCTCCCGGTCGGGGCCGGCTGTGACAGAGCCTGGACTCAAACCCAGACTCTCTAGTGGCACAGCTAGCACTGCGATGCAGTGCCTTAGACCACTGTGCCACTCGGGAGGCCTATAAGCCACATTTTAATCAAAAGTTGGTTTGCAACCACACTTGACTTATCAGATACAAAACACATTCGAAGAGCATTACAAAAACATTGTTTATTTTTTATAATGACAATGTTTTCACCTTTCCATACTTTTGGCACTCAAGATATATTCAGTTCTAACCAAACGGACAATCAAGTATCTGTTTATATTCTATTCTATTTCTTTCTAGATTATTATTTTCTGTTATGATTTGATCTGATCTCTTCTGTTCCATCCCTTCCATTATGTTCTGTTCCCAGTGGTGTAAAGTAACTAAGTAAACTACTTTGAAGTACTACTTTGTATTTTTGGGGGGTATCTGTACTTTACTATTGATTTTGTTGACAACTTTTACTTTTACTTCACTCCATTCCGAAAGAATAATGTACTTTTAACTCCATACCTTTTCCCTAGACACCCAAAAGTACTTTTCAAATGCTTAGCAGGACTGCAAAGGGGTCCAATTCACACACTTATCAAGAGAACATCCCTGGTTATCCCTGCTGCCTCTGATCTGGTGGGCTAAATTAACACAAATGCTTCATTGTAAATTATGTCAGATTTTTGGAGTGTACCCCTAGCTAGCCACAAATGAAATAAGCAAGACAATGGTGCCCTCAGGTTGCTTAATATAATGAATTAGATTTTTTTAAATTATTTTACTTTTGATGCTTAAGTATATTTTACCAATTACATTTACTTTTGATACTTGAGTATATTTAAAACTTAATACTTGGTTTTAAACTTTTACTCAAGTAGTATTTTACTGGGTGACTTTCACTTTTACGTGAGTCATTTCTATTAAGGAGCCTTTACTTTTACTCAAGTATGACATTTGGGTACTTTTCCCACCACTGTCTGTTCTGTTCCATGCTATTCCCATTCCATACGATTCCATGCCATTATAATGTGTGAAGGGAAATATCATTCCACCAAATTCCTGGCTGGTAAAAAAAAATGGCAGTTGCCATACTTCCTAACTGAACAGTTTTTTAAAATTATCATACCTTACTTCCTAACTGAACAGTTTTTTTTATCATACCTTACTTCCTAACTGAACAGTTTTTTGTATTATCATACCTTACTTCCTAACTGAACAGTTTTATTTTATCATACCTTACTTCATACCTGAACAGTTTTTTTTTATCATACCTTACTTCCTAACTGAACAGTTTTTATTAGGATACATAATAATGTATCAATAACGCATCACTACTCTGACAGTTACACCCCACGCCTTTTCACCGTGCTATATTTACTTTAAACCGGTTTTCAAATCACACCCCCAGGGAGGGCTTACAATTATAAAACAGAACCTCATTGGATGGAAGCAGATCACAAATCACACCCCCAGGGAGGGCTTACAATTATAAAACAGAACCTCATTGGATGGAAGCAGAGATACACGCGCTCTCACTCTGACACCGCCTATCTTTCAATCTCACCAACCAACGAAGCAACACCACACGGAGCAGCTGTGTTTTTGTCCCAAGAGTTCAAAGAGAGAGTGAAAGAAGCCACAATGAAGACCCAAATTCGTTTCGCGTTCTCCATACCACTCTTTGTAGTTTGTTTTCTGGTTGGTGCCATTTCCACAGTGAATGGTAAGTTGTTTTTGTTTACAGTTAACCTAGTTTAAGCCTTTTATAATGCGCTGAGCACACCGTGTGTCGGTCCGAGGTGGATATTGAGCAGTGGTGTCATGCGAGTATATATATATATATATATATTTATATATATACACACACACACACACACACACACACATTGGAAAGCGGTGTCCTTTTCTCTACGCAATTTCATTTCAAGGCTGGCATAAATGGCACTACCAATTCAGTTTCCCAAAGTAACACCCCATTCCTGTTTTGGGCATTTGGAGAGGTCCTTGAGTGAGGCATGGGAATAGATTGCTGCATGGAATTTATATATATATATATATGTGTATGTGTGTGTGTGTGTGTATTTACATTTTTGTTGTTGTTTAGTATTTAACTTAACAATATACAATGGACAGTTTTGAACACAGTTGTTGTTATGTAGTGCTTGGTTAAGTGTGATTGACGTGGCTAATCTAATTTTATTCACTCCCTCTGTAGCAACAGTGCTTAAAAAAGCATTTCCATATCAACCAACTAGGCTAATTGTCATTCTATAGGTATAAAGATAACATAAGCATTTCTTCGGATTAGGCATAAGTAGGTATAAAAACCTCTGCTTGAAATAACTAACACCTACCTAAGGGCATTGTGTTCCAAGTGCTCCTCACAGTAGTCCCCATTATGTTTGCCCATGTCCCATCTTTATGCCGTTGGCACTCTGCTTTCTTTGCATCCAGGACATGTGTGGATGAATAGAAAGGATTTTGCATCCAGGACATGCGTGGATGAATAGAAAGCATTTTGCATCCAGGACATGCGTGGATGAATAGAAAGGACGTATGGGGGAAACCATTTACATGGTGGCATTTGTTTCTTCCTCAAACTACACACTGTCCCCAATCCAGATATGTATAAATCACTGAGCTATATTTACCAGAACCCAAGTTAAGAGCTTTTAAAGTGTGCTTCAGTCAAGAAGTAAGAAGTGAGAACCACATTCAAAGATTCTATTCCGTTTCATTCTAACTGCATTGAGAGGCATGAGAGAAACACCAACACCCACTGCAATTGCTGGTGTTGTTTGTATTAAATAACCATTACTAGAACTAATTATTACACTGAACAATAATATACAAATATATTTAAATTGGATAATTTTACATTTCAGTGTGATTATGAACAGTAAACAACAAATCCTTAAAAACAAACACTAATAGACAACCCTGGATGGCAGGAAAGATCGCAGAAATAAGGACCAAAATAATGACAATAATTGAACTTCAGCTCGCAGGAAAAGGTACTGGAACGCGTTGCCGACATCTCCATGGCCAGGTGGAACAATCTCATTTGCTGAGAGATAAGATGAAATTTGTCATACAGGAATAGTAAAAACAATACAAATACTCACAGCAATACAAGACAATCATACAAAATATAGATATGTAGTGAGGCAAGTAAAATAGTAGAGTTCCAGTGTGCAAAAGACCCCAATGGCAGTGGGCAGGAAGGATTTAATTCATGTTGATATTAATTAATTTGACCGTGTCTATCTCTCTGACAAACAAAGTGATCTCTGACGCAAACTCCTTAGATCATCATTCATAAAAGTTTACTGACAACTCCGTCATTTTAGCTAATTGATTGTGATCATTAGATGTCCTGTCTTTCTCTCTGTGTTTGTGTGTCTGAGGGAGAGACTGTCAATGACACACACACTTTAGCTGAGTGCTCCATGGTGAAAACCACCTCGGTTCCAAAGCTGGCCACCAGATCCATGAGCCTACCCACTCTTCACCAACTTACCCCGACGGGAAGAAAACAACATGTTTCACACGCTTTATCAGTCTTATTTATTTTGGTCCACAAGAAAGTAAATTGTCATGAAGACCCAAATGTTTTACACACGCACACACATTCTCTAGATCACCTTTACTCCACACACAGAATTGCATACAAAACTCTCCCTTGCCCTCCATTTGGGAAATCTGACCATAACTCTATCCTGATTCCTGCTTACAAGCAAAAACTCAAAACAGGAAGTACCAGTGACGCACGCGCTCAATACAGAAGTGGTCTGATGAAGCAGATATTAAGCTACAAGACTATTTTCGCTAGCACAGACTGGAATATGTTCCGGGATTCATCCGATGGCATTAAGAAGTTTACCACATCAGTGACCGTACGTACATATCCCAACCAGAAGCCGTGAATTACAGGCAACATCCGTACTGAGCTAAAATCTAGAGCTGCTGCTTTCAAGGAGTGGGATACTAATCCGGCCGTTTACAAGAAATCCCACTACGACCTCCGACGAGCCATTAAACAGGCAAAGCATCAATACAGGACTAAGGTCAAATCCTAATATGCCAGCGCTGACGCTCATCAGATGTGGCAGGGCTTGCAAACCGGCACAGGTTACAAATGGAAAGCCAGCCACAAGCTGCCCAGTGACGCGATCCTACCAGACTAGCTAAATGCCTTCTGTGCTTGCTTCGACGCAAGCAACACTGAACCATGCATGAGGGCACCAGCTGTTCCGGATGACTGTGACCACACTCGCCTTAGCCGACCTTTTTAAACAGGTTAACAGTCACAAGGCCGTAGGGACAGACTGATTACCAGGACACGTAAGCAGAGCATGCGCTGAACAGCTGGCAAGTGTCTGACATTTTCAACCTCTCCCTATTACCGTTTTAGTACACAAGGGGCTGCTAAAAATGCCCATTGGTGTCTATCACCAGAATGCTAACAAAATTAGCACAAGTACTAGCGAATTTCCATAGAGGCTGCGAACTAAATAGGCCAATGACCGCAAACAACAAACTAATTGCAGAGATAGGCAATCCAGCTCATAAAGTTATATGAGTGTAGGTAGTAGCTACTTGGTGAGTTTGGAAATTAACAAGCGAATGTGAACTAAAGATATTGTGCAAATGAGCACATTGTTTATGAATGTTTGTCTGAAGGAAGAACAGCACTGGCTCTGGAGCAACATGTGTACACGCTGTGTCTGTGTTAGGGCAGTGGGCCTTCCTGCTCTGCTCGAAGGGCAGGCAGGTAGCCTAGCGGTTAAGCTAATGACATTGTGTGCTTAACTAGCTTGCTTACCTTGCTTGCTCCTAGTTGAAGATGATCTCTTCATGATGAGGTGACTGGATTGGATTCCTCATTTTGTTGACAATCGTTGGCACCACTCGTAAAATAATCATTGATTTGCTGGTAATTCAGAGTGTACTGGCACCATTACTCATAGTAATGACAACTACTTAGTAATGACAACTAATAGCCACATCGCTATTTATCTGAGTCGGCTGTTAATGATTATTGATGACTGAGACAGCGGGAAGACTGCGTGTGCTAGGCTACTATAGGATGACAGGAGCCCAATCTCAATTCTCACCCCTTCTCGCCTGTGCACTCGTTCACACCCCCTCAAAGATTTAAAAGCAATGGATTGGTGTATTGGTAGACATTTCGTAGACATTTCATCGACACCTATCTGATGATTTTACGTCTTTGAGGGGAGTGAAGACAAGTGGTAGGGCGTAGCAAGAAATAGGATGCAGCTCAAAAAGGATGGAAGATGACTAAAGCTGCCTCTCACTTCCAACAAGTTTACGATAGGATATCGATTGATTACTACCTAAAATCGAAATAAATCTGAACTGCGTAAATGAATGGAATACTGTTATTTTGGCCAGCTAATAACCACCAATCAAGGCAAGCAAATTGCAGCGGTGATAGAAGTTGGGCATACTAGCTCACATGTCAACCTTGGAAATGCCTTTTAGCAATCATAAAATATTTGTACATAACATTTTCCATTCAATGTTTGCCTGCATATTCCCTGCATTTTTGTAGTATAAAACATTTGACAAGCAATTTAAATGTCAACGACAACAGCAAAAAGCATATTGGATATGGGCAATTCCATGGTAACAGAATGATTCTGAGACTCCGATACCAGAATTTGGACTTCGATACCAGGTTTATTGTCACAATACCAAAATGATACCATAGCAAAAATTTAAGCCAAGTCACAAAATGGAACTTGATCCAGACAGATCCTTTGTGTTTATCATTACATTTGAAATTTTTTTGGTATGTTTTTTCAGAGAAAGCCATGTATATCACAACTCAGGATAAGACCCAGATGCAGATATGGGAGTCGGATAGTACAGATCTCCGATTATTTATTAGAAACACGGGGCAAGCAACGGGCAGGTCAAGGGCAGGCATAGGTTTGTGATCAGGTCAGAGGCAGGCAGGTACAGGACAGCAGGCAGGCTCAGGGTCAGGGCAGGCAGAACGGTCAGAACCGGGGAAAATTAGGAAACAGAACTAGAGAAACAGGAAGGCGGGAAAGAACGCTGGTAAGACTTGACAAACAGGTCAGGGTGTGTCGGTGTATGCATGAATTTATCAATGATGAATTTATGTTAGCTTCAGCTGTAAGCTAGCAAGGAAAGGTAGCCTACAAAGCTGGAAGCTACCGGTATCTTCAGTCTTGCACTGTAGAGCGTTCTAGCCTGTAATACACGTTGTTTTGCAAACCGGTATTTAATAGTTGCAACATTTCTACATGCCGTGTTGTATTATTCAAGTGTGCTCAGTGCAACATGAGTGGGGAGCTAACATGATGCAGCCCAGAATCCCAGTGAGTGCAGTGGTTAATCAGGAAATGCTAGAGCTAGCATGAGTAGGTAGGTGGAGCAGGCACGTTGCTCTCGTGCTATAAGGGGACACATCAACTGCACCGATAATAGACCAACTTGATCCTCTCTAAATCAGTAGACGACGTGTCAAACACATTTGACAGAAGTAACCTACGAAAGTTTAAAAAAATTCTAGTACCGCTTTTCATGTTCTAGTGCCAAAGTGTCGGCATACCATCCAACACTAAATCATATAACTCTATGCAAAAGTACTACTTTTAACCAGAAAATTTGACAAAAACACATTTACTTGAAGAGCAGTGAGGATGCAAAGTTTTGTAACAATGACGGTCTGTGAAAAATCTGCGTCTCAACATCATTCTGTTACGGCCCATATGCTTTTCTCAGATCTCATTTCCACTCGGGTTTAATACTGCACATATAGACAGTGTAATTGAGCTATATTCCTTTTAAAAGAGAAAGTCCTTGCCCTAAAATGTAGTCTAAACTCATTTATTTTCTTCCTAGGGGCATAAGGCTAGCAGCGGTAAATACACATATCTCAAAGCCAAAGCACTGATATTGGGCCCATTTCAAGACTATGGTGTTAATGAGTTTTTAAAATTGATATTATATATTGACTGTTAATTAGACTTTTCACATTGCACAAGTTTATGAACATGTCATTTAGTAAACCTGTAAACAATACATTCATTACATTAAGTGCATCTGGGTTGACAAATACATGTATTATATTCTACATCTCGTTTTACTCTAAAATGAGTTCCAATACATGTCATTAACATGGCTACCATTAGGGGGCAGCAGGTAGCCTAGTGGTTAGCGCGTTGGGCCAGTAACCAAAAGGTTGCTGGGTCGAATCCCTGAGCTGACAAGGTAAAAATCTGTCGTTCTGCCCCTGAACAAGTCAGTTAACCCACTTCCCCTGTAGGCCGTCACTGTAAATAGGGATTGTTTCAAAATAAATGTTAAATAATTTAAAAAATAAATCATTAATAAATACTTGTTCTGTATTTTTAACAGATCAGGGCTGAAAAAACAGACTGCTGCTACCTGATTGGTTGAATGTGGTGCACAACCCTCATTAGCATAGTGGTGGATCTTTTTTGATTTATTATTAAGACTTATTTTCCCTTTTTTTTCACCAACGAACCATTCAATCCAGTTAAGGAGGAAACCGCCAACTCTGCAGCCTGAATGGAGGATGTTTTATGTTAAATAAAGGTTAAATAAATACATTTAAAATATATATATGAACTGGTCCACGGGGGACACGAGTGTATTGTCGCCTGGACACATTAAAGTTGGACTTAAGATCCCTGCTGCACCAGTGAGAGAGAAAAGGAGGCAAGGAAGAGCTACTGTTTTGGTCTGCATGCAGTCCTAGCAGTGTCATACAAAATGTTTACAAACGAAGGAAGGTTCTGGGAACTAAGGCAGGTTTTCTGGGGTTTTGTTAGGGGTAGGTTTGATTGGGAAGGCTCAGAGTAAGATTCAATGCTGTAACTAATGTAGATTTACACTATCAGAACTGTACATGGCTGGCCTGGTTATACTGTACATCCACAATAGTTGCTAGAAAGGATAATGTGAAAATAAAATATCAGAGCCAGCACAGTATGGTTTGGGTCGGTTGTATGGTTTCATTGGAACGTTGCAAGAATAGTCCAGTTTCTGGGGGTTAGAAGAATATTGCATCAACATCATGCCAAACATATACAGAAACTGCCATGTTCTCAGAATATAAGATATGCAGTTCATGGGAACTGTTTAAAGCAGGACGTTCTGGCATAGTCCCGTGGAGGTTTTTGTCTAGTTCCCAGCTTGTTCCGGTGATGTCCCTAAATACATTTTTCAAGTTCTGTTTGACATTAAGGGAATGTTCTCCTAACACTAACGCTTCAACATGCTAAATAGGTTCTCAGGAGGTTTTTGCTAACATGCATAGAATTTCCCCCTAACTAACGGAAAACTGGACACTCAAACATCAGGGTATCATTACAAAAACATTCTCTCTCCCTAGAAGTGTTAGCTGGGTCAAGCTTTGTGCTGAGTCAAGTAACTGGTCAGTGTTGTGGTAAGGGAAGTGCAAAGCCATGATTTGTGTCATGCTGAGGCTTACTTTTTCTCACAACAAGACCACATGGGGCAGCTGACAGAACCAGGGCTAAATATAGTTAGATTCAGGGCCAAATGCTTGACGTGTGTGTGTGCACGTGTGTGTCCTATGAACCATTCAAGAATCTGCAGCCTGCCATAGCCTTTGCCATCTGCAGTACCAGTAGGGTCCTGCCTTTGGGGACCCGTCTCATTTTTGTTCTGATGACTTCGTTTAATGTCAACTCTTTCCGAGGGCCTCGTATTCATTTTTAATAGCGACCGGCTAATCAATCTTTCTTTGCAAAATGGAACATTCCAATTTGGGCCTCGGTGTCGTTCGTCCCACTTTCCAATCTGTTGTGTTAAATATTTTAAATGCCATCCTATGATCTGATACATGCAGCCAAACTCAATTCAAACTTCGCAGCATCCTTTTTGTGGCCAGCAAAGCGACTCACTTGATTAGAAGAGTTTCGGAACAGTGATTTATACACAATCTGAAGTGTAACAAGTAGAAATGGTAGGCGTTCAGACTTAGCGATAAGGCTTTGCCAATAACATGAAGTTCATAGAAGCTACAGTACTCTAGGCTACGTGAGTTAGCCTATGTCTGAGAATGCCTTTTTATGTGGATTTATATAAGTTGTTTATTTTTGGATAGAGCTTCAGTTTCTTGGCATTTTCTCGCATGGAATAGCCTACATTTCTCAGAGCAAGAATAGACTGACGAGTTTCAGAAGAAAGGTCTTTGTTTCTGGCCATTTTGAGTCTGTAAATCGAACCCACAAATGCTGATGCTCCAGATACTCAACTAGTCTAAAGAAAGCCAGTTTGATTGCTTCTTTAAATCAGCACAACAGTTTTGAGCTGTGCAAACATAATTGTAAAAGGGTTTTCTAATGATCAATTAGCATTTTAAAATGATAAACTTGGATTAGCTAACACAGCGTACCATTGGAACACAGGAGTGATGGTTGCTGATAATGGGTTGCTGATAATGGGCCTATGCAGATATTTCATACAAAATCATCTGTTTTCAGCTACAATAGTCATTTACAACACTAACAATATCTACACTGTATGTCTGATCAATGTTATTTTATTTTAATGGACAATTTTTTGCTTTTCTTTCAAAAACAAGGACATTTCTAAGTGACCCAAAACTTTTGAACGGTAGTGTGTGTACACAAGATATACAACATGACTAGTGTGCTCCTAAAACAGTGCAATTTTGGTTTTGTAATCTCATTTTCAAACAAAACAGCCTTTTTCCATATGGTCAATATACCACGGCTAAAGACTGTTCTTATTCGCGACGGAGTGCCTGGACACAGCCCTTAGCCGTGGTATATTGGCCATATACCACAAACCCCTGAGGTGCCTTATTGCTATTATAAACTGGTTACCAATATAATTAGATATTTAAAAATAAATATTTTGTCATACCTGTGGTATATGGTCTGATATACTACGGCTGTCGGCCAAACAGCATTCAGGGCTCGAACCAGCCAGTTTATCATTTTGTTTATACCCCTGATTTAGCTTCATGTCATGCTTGATGATAACTTGAGTGTTCTCGACTGCCTTTTTATAGGAGACATGATTTTGCCCTTGGTTGCATAGCATAATGTGCTTACTAATCTACTAACTGCAAATTTTGTCATTGAACGTACACGCGCAGCCAGAATAAACTTTGTCTGCAGTGGATGTTCTTGCGCTTCAATTCGATTAGAAGACTGCCCACTTACGTCTAGGCGCATTCTTTTTGTAGCGAATTAAGCCTGGTAATTCTATTGCAACAGCATGACAACAACCTTCTCCTGCCCTCCCCTCCCGGCCTTCTAAGTGTCCTCAAATGGACCACTCCTGGGAGTTTGTAGGGAACCTGGCTCGCGTAAACAGTCCCAGGTCTTTTTGAAATGACGCCAATGTCTCCAGTCAGTCTGTTGTTTTTGTTTTCCACCTGCCTTTCTAATGCGATCACCCCTGTTGGTGTCTGTTGGCCCAAGCAGCCTGACATGCAAACCTCATGGGCCACATTGTGTGCACAGGCATTGAAAAATAAATGTACATATACATGATATTCAATCATTTCACCTACACCGCTTGTGTATGTGAATGAGCGTCTGAGTAGCCAAGTGCTAAAATATAACTTAGTTCTATTTGAAATGTGCCATGCGCTGCAAGTCCCCTCCTTATCGGCTACCAGGAAGCCACAAACCCACGTGGATGTTTTAAAGACCAAACAAGAAGAGATTAATTTAAAGATAACTAACTAGGTTTACCTTTTATCTGTGGATTAAGCGTCAGAGTATATACACACACAATTTCGTCCAGGTCAAAATTCTTCAAAGAACCAGCTAAAAAGAGGGTCTTATACATGACCGGTGAAATATGATATTTTAACCTGCATGTCATGATTTCGTCTTGCGTGGATGGTGAAAATCAAAATGCTTGCGATGGCAGATGCACACGCGTGACTGGTGTAGTTAGCACGTGAGCTTGATCCTCTCAGTAGCAGATTAATCTTAATCTTGAACACAGACCTCTGACAGTCTATACAGCATTATATACAGGGCATTTGGAAAGTATTCAGACCCTTTGAAATTCTCCACATTGTAATGTTAAAGCCGTATTCTAAAATGGATTACGTTTAAAATGTTTCTCATCAATCTACACACAATACCCCATAATGACAAAGCATTTTTGCAAATGTTTTTTTTTTTTTTTTTAAACATACCTTAATTACATACGTATTCAGACACTTTGCTATGAGACTTGAAATTGAGCTCAGGTGCATCCTGTTTCCCATTAATCATCCTTAAGATGGTTCTACAACTTGATTGGAGTCCACCTGTGGTAAATTCAATTGATTGGACATGATTTGGAAAGACACCCACAGTTGACAGTGCATGTCAGAGCACAAACCAAGCCATGGTTGAAGTAATTGTCCATTGAGCTCCGAGCCAGGATTGTGTCAAGGCACAGCTCTGGGCAATGGTACCAAAACATGTATGCAGCATTGAAGATCCCCAAGAACACAGTGGCATCCATCATTTTTAAATGGAAGAAATTTGGTACCACCGACTCTTTCTAGAGCTGGCCGCCCAGCCAAACTGAGCAATCGCGGGAGAAGGACCTTGATCAGGGAGGTGATCAAGAACCCGATGGTCATTCTGACAGAGCTCCAGAGTTCCTCTGTAAAGATGGGAAAACCTTCCAGAAGGGCAACCATCTCTGCAGCACTCCACCAATAAGGCCTTTATGGTAGAGTGGCCAGACGGAAGCCACTCCTCAGTAAAAGCCACATGACAGCCAGCTTGGAGTTAGCCAAAAGTCACCTAAAGGACACTGACCATGAGAAACTAGATTCTCTGGTCTGATGAAACTTGCCTGAATGCCAAGTGTCACATCTGGAGGAAAACTGGCACCACCCCTATGGTGAAGCATGGAAGGGGGCAGCATCATGCTGTGGGGACACTTTTCAGCGGCAGGGACTGGGAGACTAGTCAGGATCGAGGGAAAGATGAACGGCGCAAAGTACAGAGCGATTCTTGATGCAAACTTGCTCCAGAGCACTCAGGACCTCAGAATAGTACAAATGTTTACCTTCCAACAGGACAATGACCCTAAGCACACAGCCAAGACAAAGCAGGAGTGGCTTCAGGACATGTCTGTGAATGTCTTTGAGTGGCCCAGCTAGACCCCTGACTTGAACCCGACTTGAGCCAACCCCCACGATGTTCGGGAGTCCAGTAGGGCTATCACGGCATAGGCGGAACCTCCCTCGACGTCCAAGGGGGGTGGAGGGGTGTTGTGGGGGACAGCATCAGCCAGGGGACCAGAAACCACCGGCCTGAGAAGGGAGACATGATAAGGTAGTCACTAGGAACCTGTAACCTATACGTCACCTTGTTGACCCTCCGGAGAACCTTGAATGGCCACACAAACAAGGGGCTCAGCTTCTTGCAGGGTAGGCCAAGTGGGAGATTCCTGGCAGAGAGCCAGACACGATTCCCAGGATGGAATACGGGAGTCTCACTGTGGTGGCGGTCTGCCTGCTCCTTCTGACGGACGGTGCACCGGAACCATTTGTCCACCGCAGGGGCTTCGGTCTGGCTCGGAATCCACTGAGCCAGGGCCGGCTTATAACCCAGGGCACACTGGAGGAGTGACATAATGAATTCTGGGCATATTCCGCCCAGGGAAGCAATCGGGTCCTCTCCCCATGCCGGTTCTGGCAGTGACTCCTCAGGAACCCACCCCAGCTCCTGTTTCATCCTCTCCACCTGCCGGTTGGACTGAGGCCGGTACCCAGCAGTGAGACTGACCGTAACCCCCAGTTTCTCCATGCAAGCCCTCCATACCCGTGACGTGAATTGAGGCCCACGGTCGGAGACAATGTCCTCCGGAAGGCCATAGTGCCAGACGACCTGCTGGAACAGTGCCTCAGCGATCTGGAGAGCTGTAGGGAGACCAGAGAGCTGAATATACCGGCATGATTTTGAAAATCTGTCCACAACCACCAGAATGATGGTGAAACCGTCAGAGGAGGTGAGATCGGTAACAAAGTCAATGGGCAGACAAGACCAGGGACGCTGAGGCACGGGAAGGATCTTCCCTGCTGGACCGTGCCGGTGGGACTTAGTTTGGGCACACACAGAACAGGAGTTGATGTAACAAATAACGTCCTGTGCCTAGGTGGGCCACCAATGCTTCTCAGAGAGATTGAATAGTACAGGTGATCCCAGGATGTTCAGCGACGACAGCCGTGTATGCCCAGGTCAAAAGCCTTATCCCTGTGAGAATGTAGATGCGTTCAGGAGGACAGGTAGTGGGTGTGGATTCCCTCTCCATAGCCTGGCGAATGTCCAAATAAACAGTGCCTTGCGAAAGTATTCACCCCCCTGGCATTTTTCATATTTTGTTGCCTTACAACCTGAAATTAAAATGTATGTTTTGGGGAGTTGTATCATTTGATTTACACAACATGCCAACCACTTTGAAGATGCAAATATTGTTTTATTGTGAAACAAACAAGAAATATGACAAAACTGAAAACTTGAGCGTGCATAGCTATTCATCCCCCTAAGGTCAATGCTTTGTAGAGCCACCCTTTGCAGAAATTACAGCTGCAAGTCTCTTGGGGTATGTCTCTATAAGCTTGGCACATCTAGCCATTGGGATTTTTGCCCATTCTTTAAGGGAAAACTGCTCCAGCTCCTTCACGTTTGATGGGTTCTGCTGGTGTACAGCAATATTTAAGTCATACCACAGATGGCTTTTTTTCTGGCCACTCTTCAATAAAGCCCAGCTCTGTGGAGTGCACGGCTTAAAGTGGTCCTATGGACAGATACTCCAATCTCCGCTGTGGAGCTTTGCAGCTCCTTCAGGGTTATCTTTGGTCTCTTTGTTGCCTCTCTGATTAATGCCCTCCTTGCCTGGTCTGTGAGTTTTGGTGGGTGGCCCTCTCATGGCAGGTTTGTTGTGGTGCCATATTCTTTACATTTTTTTAAATAATGGATTTAATGGTGCTTCGTGGAATGGTCAAAGTTATTAAAGATTATTTTTTGTAACCCAACCCTGATCTGTACTTCTCCACAACTTTGTCCCTGACCTGTTTGGAGAGCTCCTTTGTCTTCATGGTGCCACTTGCTTGGTGGTGCCCTTTGCTTAGTGGTGTTGCAGACTCTGGGGCCTTTGTGAACGTGTGTGTGTGTATATATATATATATATATATACTGCTCAAAAAAATAAAGGGAACACTAAAATAACACATCCTAGATCTGAATGAATGAAATATTCTTATTAAATACTTTTTTCTTTACATAGTTGATATTGCTGACAACAAAATCACACAAAATGTATCAATGGAAATCAAATGTATCATCCCATGGAGGTCTGGATTTGGAGTAACACTCAAAATTAAAGTGGAAAACCACACTATAGGCTGATCCAACTTTGATGTAATGTCCTTAAAACAAGTCAAAATGAGGCTCAGTAGTGTGTGTGGCCTCCACGTGCCTGTATGACCTCCCTACAACGCCTGGGCATGAGGTGGCGGATGGTCTCCTGAGGGATCTCCTACCAGACCTGGACTAAAGCATCCGCCAACTCCTGGACAGTCTGTGGTGCAACATGACGTTGGTGGATGGAGCGAGACATGATGTCCCAGATGTGCTCAATTGGATTCAGGTCTGGGGAACGGGCGGGCCAGTCCATAGCATCAATGCCTTCCGCTTGCAGGAACTGCTGACACACTACAGCCACATGAGGTCTAGCATTGTCTTGCATTAGGAGGAACCCAGGGCCAACCGCACCAGCATATGGTCTCACAAGGGGTCTGTGGATCTCATCTCGGTACCTAATGGCAGTCAGGCTACCTCTGGCGAGCACATGGAGGGCTGTGCGGCCCCCCAAAGAAATGCCACCCCACACCATGACTGACCCACCACCAAACCGGTCATGCTGGAGGATGTTGCAGGCAGCAGAACGTTCTCCACGGCGTCTCCAGACTCTGTCACGTCTGTCACATGTGCTCAGTGTGAACCTGCTTTCATCTGTGAAGAGCACAGGGCGCCAGTGGCAAATGCCAAACGTCCTGCACGGTGTTGGGCTGTAAGCACAACCCCCACCTGTGGACGTCGGGCCCTCATACCACCCTCATGGAGTCTGTTTCTGACCGTTTGAGCAGACACATGCACATTTGTGGCCTGCTGGAGGGCATTTTGCAGTGCTCCTCCTGTTCCTCCTTGCACAAAGGTGGAGGTAGCGGTCCTGTTGCTGGGTTGTTGCCCTCCTACGGCCTCGTCCACGTCTCCTGATGTACTGGCCTGTCTCCTGGTAGCGCCTCCATGCTCTGGACACTACGCTGACAGACACAGCAAACCTTCTTGCCACAGCTCGCATTGAGGTGCCATCCTGGATGAGCTGCACTACCTGAGCCACTTGTGTGGGTTGTAGACTCTGTCTCATGCTACCAGTAGAGTGAAAGCACCACCAGCATTCAAAAGTGACCAGAACATCAGCCAGGAAGTATAGGAACTGTGGTCTGTGGTCACCACTTGCAGAACCACTACTTTATTGGGGATGTCTTGCTAAATGCCTATAATTTCCACCTGTTGTATATTCCATTTGCACAACAGCATGTGAAATTTATTGTCAATCAGTGTTGCTTCCTACGTGGACAGTTTGATTTCACAGAAGTGTGATTGACTTGGAGTTACATTGTGTTGTTTAAGTGTTCCCTTAATTTTTTTGAGCAGTATATATATATATATTACTGACATGTGACATTTAGATTGCACACAGGTGGACTTTATTTAACTAATTATGTGACTTCTGAAGGTAATTGGTTGCACCAGATCTTATTTAGGGGCTTCATAGCAAAGGGTGAATACATATGCACACACCACTTTTATTTTAAAAATTTCACTTCACCAATTTGGACAATTTTGTGTATGTCCATTACATGAAATCCAAATAAAAATCCATTTAAATTACAGGTTGTAATGCAACAAAATAGGAAAAACACCAATGGGGGTGAATACTTTTGCAAGACACAGTACGTCCCAGACCACAGGGGATACGACTTGAGATTGAAGGCAGGTCATCTGGCATTCGGGTGCCCAGTCCATGATTTTCATCCTCGACCATGAGATGGTGGGGTTATGGCATTGGAGGCAGAAGATGATCTTGTGAACTGGAGCATGAATTAAGAAGAAAGGAATGTTTACCTGATGAGTGGTGTGGTGTGGTGATGTGTGTAATGGTTCCGGATCCTAGTGGTCGATTTATCCAGGGCTTGAACCGGAAACTGAGAGGAGAGCGGGTATGAGGTGATGTTGAGGGAGGATTCAAGGGTCTGCTCAATAAAGTTCCCTGCAGCACCGAAATCCACTAGCGCTATAAAAACAGTACGAGTGACAGCCAGCTGGTGTTAGCGACACTAAAGGGTCTGGCAGAAAATGATGCAGATGAGATACACCTGCCCCAGGAGGTGGAAGATCACGTAACCGTTCCTCTGCTCTCGTGGCCCCAAGGTAGGACATACCGGACACTGCTGGACCACTCCTTGGGAAAGGAGCCCCAGCTTTTTCCGTCTATGTCGTTCAGCCGCGGGGAGTCTTGTGACCCCTACCTACAGAGTGGTCACTGAGGGAGGGAGAGAAGCAATGAGGCTACCAACACTCCCAATGTAGGTTATCCAGATGGCCGTCGCGATAAATGCATCCAAGGAGATGTTGTCATTTCGACATGCCAGTTCCGTCTGGACTTCCTCTCGCAGTCCTCTTCTGAATAGCGTATGCAGCGCCGGCTCATTCCATCCGTTAGAACCCGCTTCAGTCCACTGGATGCTGCTACAGTCCATGAGCCCCTCTTACTAAACCAGCTCCTCTTCTACTCTCTCCCAGACGGCCGTAGCCCACTCCAATGCCCGCCCTGTCAGCAGAGAAATAGCCGTGGCAACCTTGGACCTTTCAGTGGTGGGGCTCCCATCTGGTGCGCACTGGAGTAGGAAGCCACAGCATTTAGATGGGGTTCCATCATATTTATCCGGGAGGGACAGACGGGCATCGCTGACCTGAGTGGACTGCTGAATGGACTGGTGTTCTGGGTCGACTGATGGCAGAGTATTCTCCGCTAGTTGAAGGCAATGCCTCTTGGGTATGTTTTAAACATTATTGACTGCGAAGAACATCTTCCATAGCCGTCCCCAGTTGCACCAGCTGGTCATGGTGTTGACGAAGTAGGTATTCCTGTTCATCGACCATCTGGGAGAATTCCTGATTTCCTACTGCTTCCATTTGTTGAGGCAGCATTCTGTAACGGAGACGCTGGGAGTCGGGAAGCAAGTGCAGGTCGTGAGTTTAATAATAAACGGAACATGACCAATACAAGAGAAGCATACGGACAGGAAACACATTGTCAATACTGCCTGGGGAATGTGCCAAATAAAGGGGAGGTAATGAGTGAGGTAATGGAGTCCAGGTGTGCCTCATGATGGAGCGTAGGTGCGCGTAATGATTGATGCCAGGTGCGCGTAATGATCGTTGCCAGGACCGGTGGTTAGTAAACCGGTGATGTCGAACGCCGGAAGAGTGGGAGTACTGAGTAAAGGGTCTGAATACTTATGTAAATATGATATATATTTTTTATACATTTGCAAACATTTCTAAAAACCAGTTTTTGGTCTGTCATAATGAGGTATTGTGCGTAGATTGAAGAAGAAAAATGTAATCCATTTTAAAATAAGGCTGTAATGTAACAAAATGTGGAATAAGTCAAGGGATCTGAATACTTTCTCAATGCACTGTATGCTGAAACCTTTAACAAGGAGTTGCAGTCCATTTTGGAATGGGTGGCCAGTAACAAACTGGTCCTGAACATCTCAAAATCTAAGAGCATTGTATATGGTACAAATCATTCCCTAAGTTCTAGATTTCAGCTGAATCTGGTAATAAATGGTGTGGCTG
Source organism: Oncorhynchus kisutch (assembly GCF_002021735.2). Classification (NCBI taxonomy): domain Eukaryota; kingdom Metazoa; phylum Chordata; class Actinopteri; order Salmoniformes; family Salmonidae; genus Oncorhynchus; species Oncorhynchus kisutch. The sequence goes on from NC_034195.2 coordinate 5,710,394, forward strand.
TTGAACAAGTTGAGGAGACTAAATTACTTGGTGTTACCTGAGATCATAAACTATCATGGTTAAAACATGGAGAGAGGTCTGTCCATAATAAAGAGATGCCTTGCTTTTTTGACACCACACTCCGAAGTCCTGCAGGCTCTAGTTTTGTCTTAACCACATGACTGGATAATAATCAAGATCGGTGCTGCAAAGTAAAAGACCTAGTTAAGCTGCAGCTGGCCCAGAACAGAATGTCTTGCTCTTCATTGTAATCAGAGGGATAATATAAATACTATGCAATTACCAGTCTTTCTTGGCAAAAAGTTGGAGACTGACTGCATCACTTCTTATTTTCATAAAAAAACATTTGTGTTAAATCCCAAATTGTTTGCATAGTTACTTAATGCCACAGATTTGCCACCAGGGATCTTTTCACAGTCCCCAAATCCATATCAAATTCAAGAAAGCGTATAGTATTATATAGAGCCATTATTGCACGGAACTCCCTTCCATCTCATATTGCTCAAATGAACATCAAACCTGGTTTAAAAATAGCATATAAAGCAACACCTCACGGTACAGCGCCGGTACAGCGCCTCTCCCCTATTTGACCTCAATATTTTGTATGTACAGTATTGATATGTAGGCTATGGGTGGCATTTTTAAATTTGTTGTTCTATCCTTGAGCTGTTCTTGTCTATTAATGTTCTGTATTATGTCATTTTGTGTGGACCCTAGGAAGGAGTAGCAGCTGCTTTTACAACAGCTAATTGGGATCCTAATAAAATACCAAATACCTAGCCTTGCTAACTCACACTCCTCATTATAGAGTTAACGTGAGCCGGGAGTGTTTCTGCCTGCCTTATATCCCGAGCTGCTGATCCCTCAGTGAACTCAAATCCACTCTCTTTGTCTCAACCTGTGTACTTCCTGATTAGAGTCATGTGGCTGTGGCTCAGGGTATTTTTATTTGGCTTCGTACCAAGTGGCAAACTATTCTCTATATAGTGCACTACTTTTGACCAGGGTCCATAGTGCTCTAGTTGAAATGAGTGTACTATGTTGGGAATAGGGTGCCATTTGGGACGCTGCAGCCTTTGTCTGGTATTTGGACCAGCGGGGACTTGGTACATGGGAAAGGTCTGGGCTGTTACTCACCAAAGTTCATTATAACACAATGTCCTGTGCTCCAACCCTGGCAGCCACACTGAGCTGAATGACTCTCTGGTTGGTTCATAATAGTGTCACATTTGGTGGCAGCTGTGGGATCCTGTTGGTGTTATGTGAACAGAGAGAGGTCAACATTTCAAAGCTGTTATAAAAATGTGAACAAAATATCTTAAAGGCATACTGTGTTTTTCTTCACTCAGATGACATAAATATGGTATTGACTCTGGGTAAGTAGAAAAACAACTTAAATTTCACAGTATCCCTTTAAACCCCCCCCACTGCAGACACTTTTATCAGGGCATGTTTATTCAACTGCTATTAACTTTTCCTCATTGGCCAATACATGTACTAAATATATATATTTTTTTTACGCTCACAGAGATGAAATATAATCAATGAGTACGATAAAAGGGCCTTTGGTCTCCTCAGACTTCCTTCCTTCCCGAACTCAACACTTCAGCTGTTGAGAGAGGCTGATCAAACAGTTCAGCTGATCAAACATGTTAATAATCCCACTGCTGCCAAGGATTCAGCAATGCCCTTCTAAACTCCACCCTATGCTCTGTCTCCATCTTCATTCAATACTGACGATAAGGGTTGGGGTCAATGCCATTTTAATTAAAGTCAATTCCGGAAGTATACTGAAATTCCAATTCCGTGACCTACCGCCAATGAGTCAGAAAAATGAAACTGTCATTTCTCAATAAATGAAAGTGATACTTTAGCTATAATGAAAAGCCACAGGTTATCACGGAAATTTGTTGACCCCAAGTCTTATAGAAACTAATAAACCACTTCCCTATTATCATTTTATGTTGGTCAGGTGACTTTAGCTGAACAACGCAATGCATTTGAAATTGGTCTTAGGCTGTTTCACAATACAGAATCAGTTGTGTTTGTGAAGAGTTGCTTACTTAGAGGAGAAAATATAATGTTGATGGGAAAGAGCCAGCCGAAATGTATTTTTTTTCTTGAAAAGTTCCCGTGCTTATAATTAAGTCTATTGTCGCATCCGTGCGTCAATCTAAGAAATATCATTAAAAAATCGTCAGTTTTTTTTGCATGGACTGTGTCTCAATCCGCCAATGAATGAATCTCTCAACCAGCTCGACTATGAAGGCCTGATTTCACGTAGTCTCCTCTGAACAGTTGATGTTGAGATGTGTCTGTTGCTTGAACTCTTTGAACCATTTATTTGGGCTGCAATTTCTGAGGCTGTTAACCCTAATGAACGTATCCTCTGCAGTAGTGGTAAGTCAGGGTCTTCCTTTCCTGTGGTGGTCCTCATGAGAGCCAGTTTCATCATAGAGCTGGATGGTTTTTGCAACGGCCCTTGAAGAAACTTTAAAAGTTCTTGAAATTTTCCGTATTGACTGACCTTCTTCAGAATTGTTGGGTCCCCTGCGGGATGGTTAAGCTAACATAGGCTAATGCGGTTAGAATGAGGTTGTATGTAACTAGAACATTTCCCAGGAGAGATTAAATTCTTGTTAATCTAACTGCACTGTCCAATTTACAGTAGCTATTACAGTGAAAGAATACAGTTGTTTGAGAGTGCACAGTTTTGAACATGAACATTTATTAATGAACAAATTGGGCATATTGGGCAGTCTTGATACAACATTTTGAACAGAAATGCAATGGTTCATTGGATCAGACTAAAATGTTGCACATACACTACTGCCATCTAGTGGCCAAAATCTAATTGCACCTTGGCTGGAATAATACATTATGGCCTTTCTCTTGCATTTCAAAGATGATGGTGCAAAAAAAACAACAAAATTGTGTTTTTTTTCTGTGTATTATCTTCTACCAGATCTAATAGATTTTATTATCCTACATTCCTTTAACATTTCCACAAACTTCAAAGTGTTTCCTTTCTAGTGGTACCAAGAAAATGCATATTCTTGCTTCAGGGCCTGAGCTACAGGCAGTTAGATTTGGGTATGTCATTTTAGGCGAAAATTGAAAAAAAGGGGCCGATCCTTAAAGACTGTTTTACTATTTTGCTTATTTGAGCTGTTCTAGCCATAAAATGGGCTTGGGCTTTTACCAATTAGGGCTATCAATTAGGGCTATACCACCCCCACCATGTCACAGCACAACCGATTGGCTCAAACGCATTAAGAAGGACAGAAATTCCACAAATTAACTTTTAACAAGGTACACCTGTTACCTGAAATGCATTCCAGGTAACTACCTCATGAAGCTGGTTGAGAGAATGCCAATAGTTTGCAAAGCTGTCATCAAGGCAAAGGATGGCTACTTTGAAGAATCTCAAATATAAAATATATTTAGATTTTTAACCCTTTTTTGGTTACTACATGAGGTAAAGGGAATTTCTAGGGAGTCATTGTGGTTAGACCACCATTTCTAAGCCTTAACCATTTGACAATAATTGTGTCCCTAATTGAATTTCCTCACAATACCTAAAAGTAGCACATGATCCACAGATCAGCTTGTAAGACCAGGGCCGTTCTCAGTAGACACCAAATAAAAGAAAACTCTGTCAAACGGCTAGGTACTATCAGCACAACTTTTCGTTTTCCGTCGCAAAATAGTTTCGCTATCGTGTACCAGCACGACCCAGTTAGGTCGTTGTTCAGAAGGTCATTCTAGACCTACATTTTGCTTAGCTATCAAGGTTTTTCTGAAGGAGCTTTGGTAGGAAAAGGGAGGTTTTTATTCCTTCCTGAAGATAAACAGACAAACATTTAGATAAGGTTGTGTGGGTGCCTCCAGCCAAGGCTTTGCCATGTTGCAACTCTCCAGAGACTGAGACTCAACACCATCAAGGCCATGACACCACTGTAACACGGATATCCCTGGGAAATGCATGTTGATGACTTGGCTTTAGGCCACAACATATCGAAAAAGGATGTTGGTGCAAATGTATCACGCATTCACATCTGTCCAGTATCTATTTCTATTAGCAGGTTCTTGCCAAATAGAGAGAGTACATTGTGAAGAAGAAGATGGATGGCATTTGTAATTCCCCTCCTAAAAATTAAGATCCGACTGAGGAAGACCAAAAAGGTCTTGGACGATGGCCCTCTTTTTGAATAATTTGAAATGCATCCTTTCCTCACATCTGAATTTGTTAGATTGTGGAAAAGATTTTCTTTTATCTTATCGAAATCAAACACTTATGATCTGTGATTACCTCTAGAGAATGAGGAAGGATGTGTGGACTTTAAAGTATTTGAACAGGGCCAATGCCTCTTCACTTAAAGGGGAGCTACTGTACTGAAAACCACATTTAGTCTGTTCCCAAAACAGGATATGAAGACGTGAGCTCCACGGGCACGTCTGTGAGCCGTGTTCACCCTGGATAAACTTTGCACAGAGGTTCTGGTGTGTTTTTGATGCCAGAGAAATATAGAAGGGGAAGACTGAGACACAGGAAGTTTGGAGTCTCTCATGAACGTGCCATTTTCACCATGGCCTTGTGGGAGGCCAGGCTCTAGGACCGCTGAGAAGAACTATAACCTCAGCAAAATGATAGCCTCCAGGAGTTTACAGTAGCTTTCCAAACACTCCACTACTCCTACGACTTTCCAACCTATGTTTGAGGTGGGCGGCTGGGAACTAAATATGAGGCAGCATTCTGGATGAGTCTGTTTAGGGCACTCACTGTATTATTGTGAACATGAGCTTATTTTCACTTTATGTTGAACCCATAATTAGCTAGTTGGATGGCCTATATACGGTCTGTCTATACGTTTTACCTCAACTTCCTTGAACATTATCCAAATGGTTAGTGTCCACTTGGGAAAGTGCCAAGTCTACAGTGTCTTAAGCAACACTTCATAGCAATCTAGTGTTCCCCACTTACTGTCAAAGTTCCTTCTGATTTATCACTGTCTATATTGGAGACTGCAATTGTTTTCCCAGTTGTCTAATCTACAATCAGCATTTTTTTTAAAACACACATTTCCCCTCATTGCTTTCTTTTTACCCTAGCGACACTCTGTATTTCCTCAATGAGAAATATGGTGGAAACTCCCTGTCGCCCATTTCTACTCCAATCCAATGGTTTTACACTTGTGGGAGAGCAGTGTACAAGTACACACTTTCAGGAGAAAGTAAAGATTATTGGGACGCAGGGTCTGATTCCCTACCCTAAAGCTTGACATGCTGTGGGCTAACTGACAACAGTGGAACCAGACACTAGTGACTGGAAACATCCAGTGTCTATGTGTCTAGTATTGCCGTGTCAGCAGGTTAGGCCAGCGCAGCCAAGCCACTCATGACAGTCAGTGCTGTATCATCCCTTGGCCTAATACGGGTGGCAGGTAGGTTATCCATTAAGAGCGTTGGACCACTAACGGAAAGGTCGCTGGTTCAAATCCCCAAGCCGGTTTTAGATGAAAATTCTGATGTACCCTTGAGTAAGGCACTTAACCCTTGTTGCTCCTGTGAGTCGTTCTGGATAAGTGCGAGTATACGGTGTGGGAGTATACAGTTTGATGTCAGTGTGTTATCTCAATCACTCTGTGTCACCACAGACAGGAAATGCCATACTATCAGACCCTCTCTCTCTCTCTCCCCCCTCCAGGAAAGCCAACTGGCCATATTGCTATGCTAAAACATTTATGAATGTGAAATCGTCACACAGGGTAACAGGCAAATGTGTATACTATATTTGTTTTCCCAATACGTTAGGCTCTTTTGACCCAATAAAGGTTAATTTATTAACTTTGTAGGAATTACAGGGCTAGAAACATTGTTCCCTATGGGAACTGTATCTGTATACATTGTTAAATAAACAATCGCCTTTTCTCCCTTGAGAAAGAGGTCTCTTGACTTCAATAATGCTCACTGTTCCTCTGTCCCCCAGGTGATTACTGTGAGGTAAACGTCTGCGGTAATGGAGGGATCTGTGTGACCGGGGCCGGAGCCCCCTTCATCTGTATCTGCCCCGACGGATACACCGGGGACACCTGCAACGACACAGAGGCTGGTACGGAGAAAATAACAGTATTCATATCTGCATTATATAGCGATTATAGGTCTTTGACTTGAGTATCAAGGATAGGTATTCATTTGTAAAGTTATATGTAAGCCAGTTATGCCAACTCATATTTCCCAAGCCAAAAGTCAACTCACCATCATTTAAATACCTCTAATGAGATCAAACATGACTGGACAAATACTGATCCCTGAATATAATGATTAAATGCTACCTTTCAGGTATTTCAACTGTCTCTAATGTCATTTTTCTTCGTTATGTGTCGGATCCCAGGAAGACTTGCTGTTGTTATGACATCAGTTAATGGGAATCCTAATAAAATCCCAAGCTGTTATGAATGCTTATAGGAAGTCTTCATTGGGTGTTTTCAGCGGCTTCATAAAGGTGTTCTACACCGACAGACGTTACATAGACAGTGTTAGAGGAAGATCCTGAGAGGCTGCCTCTACTACACTTCATTTCCAATCCTAATCCGATCGTTCCCTCTCCCCCTCCCTTGCTACTCTGCCCTAGGTTATTGCTGTAAAAAGAGAATTTGATCACGGTCAGCCTACCTGGTAAATAAGGGTTAATAATAAGTTATATTTACTACCCAGGGCCCTGCAACCCCAACCCCTGCAAGAACGATGCCATCTGTGAGGTGACTGGCCAGTCACGCCGAGGGGACGTCTTCAGCGAGTACATCTGCACGTGCCAAGATGGCTTTGACGGAGTCCACTGCCAGAACAGTAAGAGCCACTCCATAAGTTGCCCAGTTTACATTCACATAGAATCTATTAGACAAGCTGTTTTAGTATGGAAGCACATGGCTGCCAATATTCATTTGAAAATGCTAATGTGATACGCTTGGCGCCATTTACTTTGCATGAAGATGCAAATGTTGTAATGTTATCTAGGCAGAACGGTGGATTGATATCCAATTTGAATCATATCAAACTTGATTTACAAAAAAAAAGTGGATTTAAACGGATATCTCAACACACTCCGACTGACCACCACATTGACCACCTCATTGTGGCGCAATCACAAGAACTGAGCCCCTGGGATGGAAACAATGAGGTCCAGAGGTCGGAGGTGTTGTTGTAATAGACTAGACATAGAGAAACAAGGCTGTATTTTTCATTCTGATCTTTTTCCACCAATTGGTCTTTGACCGATCAGCTCTTTTGCCACTAATTTGACAAAAGATCTGAATTGGGCTGCCTGTGTAATTGCAGCATGTGATACAATAAAAACCAGTTACTCTGACATGGGTACAGAGGCCCAGGAGGCAGTGAGTGAGTTTCTCAACCCACGCAGCTGTTGTCCTTACAGGACCGTCTCTCCGGATATGGCAAGGTTCAACTCCCAACTGGCAGAATGTACTTGGCCCCCGAGCCGCCTCAAGCGCTGCACATAAGAGACAGATGGTGACCGTGTGCTGCGATCTCACAGAATAAGACAAATGGAGCAACCGAAAATATGCAAAAATCTCATTTTAGTTTGAAAGGAAGTAGCCATGTATACTGTACATGTACTTTCCCAAATGTAGAGCAACATTTATTTATTTTTACATTTCATATAAGGGCTTTTTAAATGAGTGAAATGTGCTGTGTCCCTTTGTTTGGCCCCAGGTGCTTTGCTCTATGTGTTCAACCCTTCTGCTGGCTGACACTGCCTGTGGGGGCTGGGACACACACACACACACACACACACAATCATACCAAACAGAGAGACAATGGTCAGCACTTTTTTCCTCCCTTTTATCCGCAGCAGCGTGCACACAGAAACCAGAAAGAGTCCGATCAGGTCAACAACTCTGACTCAGTTTTCCCCTCCCACATCAAAGTGAATGAACTGTGGTGGTACTGCCTATTGGGCAATACTTGGTTCAATTGGGAGGTGAATGATTTCAGCCTCTTAGCATGCTATTTCGACTCTAAATGTTCATGCCCATATATATACAGGGGGGAAAAAAAGTATTTAGTCAGCCACCAATTTTGCAAGTTCTCCCACTTAAAAAGATGAGAGAGGCCTGTAATTTTTATCAAGATTTCTGTCTCTCACAGATCTGTAACTTCTTCTTTAAGAGGCTCCTCTGTCCTCTGTCATTAAAACTCATTTTTCAACCACTCCACAAATGTCTTGTTAACAAACTATAGTTTTGGCAAGTCGGTTAGGACATCTACTTTGTGCATGACACAAGTCATTTTTCCAACAATTGTTTACAGACAGATTATTTCACTTATAATTCACTGTATCACAATTACAGTGGGTCAGAAGTTTACATACACTAAGTTGACTGTGGCTATTAAACAGCTTGGAAAAATCCAGAAAATTATGTCATGGCTTTGGAAGCTTCTGATAGGCTAATTGACAACATTTGAGTCAATTGGAGGTGTACCTGTGGATGTATTTCAAGGCCTGCCTTCAAAATCAGTGCCTCTTTGCTTGACATCATGGGAAAATCAAAGGAAATCAGCCATGACCTCAGAAAAAAAAATTGGAGACCTCCTCAAGTGTGGTTCATCCTTGGGAGCAATTCCCAAACGCCTGAAGGTACCACGTTCATCTGTACAAACAATAGTATGCAAGTATAAACACCATGGGACCACACAGCCGTCATACCGCTCAGGAAGGAGACGCGTTCTGTCTCCTAGAGATGAACGTGCTTTGGTGCGAAATGTATCAATCCCAGAACAACAGCAAAGGACCTTGTGAAGAAGATGCTGGAGGAAACGGGTACAAAAGTATCTATATCCACAGTAAAATGAGTCCTATATCGACATAACCTGAAAGGCCGCTCAGCAAGGAAGAAGCCACTGCTCCAAAACCGCCATTAAAAAAAAGCTAGACTACGGTTTACAACTGCACATGGGGACAAAGATCATACTTTTTGGAGAAATGTCCTCTGGTCTGAAGAAACAAAAATATAACTGTTTGGACATAATGACCATTGTTATGTTTTGGAGGAAAAAGGGGTAGAGGCTTGTAAGCCGATGAACACCATACCAACCCGTGAAGCACGGGGGTGGCAGCATCATGTTGTGGGGGTGCTTTGCTACAGGAGGGACTGGTGCACTTCACAATATAGATGGCATCATGAGGGAGAAAAATTATGCGGATATATTGAAGCAACATCTCAAGACATCAGTCAGGAAGTTAAAGCTTGGTCACAAATGGGTCTTCCAAATGGACAATGACCACAAGCATACTTCCAAAGTTGTGGCAAAATGGCTTAAGGACAACAAAGTCAAGGTATTGGAGTGGCCAGCACAAAGCCCTAACCTCAATCCTATAGAACATTTGTGGGCAGAACTGAAAAAGTGTGTGCGAGCAAGGAGGCCTACAAACCTGACTCAGTTACACCAGCTCTGACAGGAGGAATGGGGCAAAATTCACCCAACTTATTGTGGGAAGCTTGTGGTAAGCTACCCAGAACGTTTGACCCAAGTTAAACAATTTAAAGTAAATGCTACCAAATACTAATTGAGTGTATATAAACTTCTGACCCACTGGGAATGTGATGAAATAAATAAATAAAAGCTGAAATAAATCATTCTCTCTACTATTATTCTGACATTTCACATTCTTAAAATAAAGTGGTGATCCTAACTGACCTAAGACAGGGAATCTTTACAAGGATTAAATGTCAGGAATTGTGAAAAACAGAGTTTATGTATTTGGCTAAGGTGTATGTAAACTTCCGAATTCAACTGTGTGTGTGATATATATATATATATATATATATACAGTGCCTTGCGAAAGTATTCGGCCCCCTTGAACTTTGCGACCTTTTGCCACATTTCAGGCTTCAAACATAAAGATATAAAACTGTATTTTTTTGTGAAAAATCAACAACAAGTGGGACACAATCAGGAAGTGTAACGACATTTATTGGATATTTCAAACTTTTTTAACAAATCAAAAACTGAAAAATTGGGCGTGCAAAATTATTCAGCCCCCTTAAGTTAATACTTTGTAGCGCCACCTTTTGCTGCGATTACAGCTGTAAGTCGCTTGGGGTATGTCTCTATCAGTTTTGCACATCGAGAGACTGTAATTTTTTCCCATTCCTCCTTGCAAAACAGCTCGAGCTCAGTGAGGTTGGATGGAGAGCATTTGTGAACAGCAGTTTTCAGTTCTTTCCACAGATTCTCGATTGGATTCAGGTCTGGACTTTGACTTGGCCATTCTAACACCTGGACATGTTTATTTTTGAATCATTCCATTGTAGATTTTGCTTTATGTTTTGTATCATCGTCTTGTTGGAAGACAAATCTCCGTCCCAGTCTCAGGTCTTTTGCAGACTCCATCAGGTTTTCTTCCAGAATGGTCCTGTATTTGGCTCCATCCATCTTCCCTGTCTTCCCCATCTTCCCTGTCCCTGCTGAAGAAAAGCAGGCCCAAACCATGATGCTGCCACCACCATGTTTGACAGTGGGGATGGTGTGTTCAGGGTGATGAGCTGTGTTGCTTTTACGCCAAACATAACTTTTTGCATTGTTGCCAAAAAGTTAAATTTTGGTTTCATCTGACCAGAGCACCTTCTTCCACATGTTTGGTGTGTCTCCCAGGTGGCTTGTGGCAAACTTTAAACAACACTTTTTATGGATATCTTTAAGAAATGGCTTTCTTCTTGCCACTCTTCCATAAAGGCCAGATTTGTGCAATATACAACTGATTGTTGTCCTATGGACAGAGTCTCCCACCTCAGCTGTAGATCTCTGCAGTTCATCCAGAGTGATCATGGGCCTCTTGGCTGCATCTCTGATCAGGCTTCTTGTATGAGCTGAAAGTTTAGAGTGACGGCCAGGTCTTGGTAGATTTGCAGTGGTCTGATACTCCTTCCATTTCAATATTATCGCTTGCACAGTGCTCCTTGGGATGTTTAAAGCTTGGGAAATCTTTTTGTATCCAAATCCGGCTTTAAACTTCTTCACAACAGTATCTCGGACCTGCCTGGTGTGTTCCTTGTTCTTCATGATGCTCTCTGCGCTTTTAACGGACCTCTGAGACTATCACAGTGCAGGTGCATTTATACGGAGACTTGATTACACACAGGTGGATTGTATTTATCATCATTAGTCATTTAGGTCAACATTGGATCATTCAGAGATCCTCACTGAACTTCTGGAGAGAGGTTGCTGCACTGAAAGTAAAGGGGCTGAATAATTTTGCACGCCCAATTTTTCCGTTTTTGATTTGTTAAAAAAGTTAGAAATATCCAATAAATGTCGTTCCACTTCATGATTGTGTCCCACTTGTTGTTGATTCTTCACAAAAAAATACAGTTTTATATCTTTATGTTTGAAGCCTGAAATGTGGCAAAAGGTCGCAAAGTTCAAGGGGTCCGAATACTTTCGCAAGGCACTGTATATATAAATAATTTAACATGACTTTAAAAGTTCACGGCTTATCTATGTGCACGACAAAACAGTGCTTGGCCAAGCCCTGACTCCATAGTACATCACCCACTTCCCAGAAAATAAAAGCTTAAGCACTAGCTAGCTTTTACGCTAATTAAATAATGTCGTGGGGAGGACTGTAAAGATTATTCATTTGACAGCAGAAGTATATGAGGTCCCTAAGTGCTGTTCATGTACTTGGCCTATTCTTTCTCTGTCTCCCAACTTACCTATTCGTTTAGAATTCCTGATGCCTGTTTGAACATTTTTTATTGCTCTCTGTGTGTGTGTGTGTGTGTGTGTGTGAAGCGCATCCTCGGCAGCTCCTGCAAACTGTGGTCAAAGTGTGTGGTGGGAGCAGGGTACAGTAGGCTCAGTCAAGGTGACTCTTAGAAAGCAGCCAACGCGGAGGCGTACCCTAGTAGCTGAAGCTAGGTTGGCGTCCTCACCTGCACGCTAAAACACACTGGCACACATACACACTTGGCGAGCTACCACACACACACACACACACACACACAGATACAATTGGCGAGCTCACACACACTTAGAGAACACACACGCATACTTGGCAAACACACACACAAATCGGGCTCTCATGCTCATCCAGCCAACAGAAAGTGGTCCTGAGCGCAGCACTCCCACTCCCTGTTGCCGGGGTAAAATGGGAAGAAAAAAGTGAGTTAAGTCTGCCCCGACAATGTCACAGCCTCCACTCACGTCTGACACCAGCACTTCTACCAGCTGTGTGAAATTGGCCTGAAAGCCTCAATGGGAAGGCAGTGTCTAATGCTGAAAGCCATGTCCAATGCTGTTTACTCACTTTAGTGTCAGCTCCTAAATAGGCTCCGACGACTGCAACTGTGAGACTGAAATGGCACTGCTGAAATGGCCTCTGAGAGCTTAAATGTTAAACTGGGGATGACCTCTGTTTTATTCTGTGTTGGTTATTTTTAGGTGTTTGTCAACAGATTAGTGTGTCTGTGTGTCTGTAATTAGGGTTGTGTGTAAGTGCACGTGTGTGTCTGTGTTTGTAAGCGTGTGTGGCAGGCAGGCAGATTTCTGGTTTTAAGAGGTGCTTCAACCACACCCAGGATGTGGCTAGTCCAAATTGGCCTGATTGAGCTCTGCACCCCCTGGGGAGTTTGTGTGTGTGTGTATCCATTTCTGTTTATGTGGGTGCGTGCACTTTTGTGACTGTTTTTGTGACTCAACTGGTCACGCACTGCTCTGTTTACAGTAGTTTCTGGTAGCGTTTGAGGAGGGGAGGTCATTTTTACTAAATTGGTGATAGAACACCAGACCGTAATGGGCTCAGGTCCATTGCACTAATCAACCTAATTTATGTTTCTGTTGCTATAATCTTGTAGCGTTCTGTCGCACAGTATATAGCCAGACCACCACACATAGAATGACATATAAAAATAAGCATATAACCCTCAATTATAGGATATCAGTGACTACAAAACTCTACTGTCAAATCTCTGCATATTCATTAAGAACCAACACATAATGCATGGTCCCACACCAAGGTCTGGCAAAGTCTGGAACCAGGGATATCCTTGGACATTTTTAGAGGATCTCTATGGAATTCTGCTAGCCCCCAAAAGGTTTTCACTGAGCAAATATCAATTTTATCATACACTTAATTTAGCAGCTCTGTGGCTAAACCTGGCACTATATTGTCGTTGGGGGCACCCCCAGTTGTACCCTTCCGAATAAATGAAATGATTTCGTACATTTTTGGGGTGTCAAATCGCTAATTGGCAGCCCATCCCTTATGGGATTGATTTACACATGAACAAATATTACATGATACAACATTACAAGGATTCACAGTTATAATTATTCTGGTGTTTGTGGCAGTGTCCCGTGCCAGGGACTTTTCATCTGAGGGGGCATAACGTACGTGATGATGGCTGGGGAGTGGTCTGGAGGGGGGCTAGGCCCCTGTTGGAAAGTTGGCGAATTGGCATTTTTCAAACACCTGAAACAGCTTTTTCCTGCAATCTATAGCCATAATTATTATATTTAATTATATAGAAATGTCTATTTTTCTGCATATCTCTTGAGCTGTCTTTATCCTCCTGACTGGTGGTTATTTTGTTAAAGAAACCAAATCTTATCTCCTGGGTAAAAGATTGAAAGGAATGTGAGTCTTATTAATTGCTTGCTTTTCTTAGTCTACCAACCTTGCCAGCAGGCATGCCAGCTAAGATAGTTAGACAAGCTAGCTACTCTAACTTGACTGATAGCCTGATAGGCTTCTTGGTAGCTATTTATGAGATTGGGAACCTAGTGTGTTTGGGCTAGTTAAAGCCAACTTCATAAAATTGCTTGTTGGCTGGTAGTATTACAGAGAAACGACAGCAAAAAATGAAACCAAAAAATATGATTACTATTATTTTTAACAGGACAAATCTGAGGGGTCACGTGCCCCTTATGGGCATGACACCTCTGTACACCTCATGCCGCTAGCGCTGCCTACTAGCTCAGATGCTCAGGCTGTGTTGTGTACTCTGTCAAATGCACCGCTGCCAGATGACCTTGCTCTGCATGGATCTATCTGGGTCACGTTACAAACAATGACAATTAGATCTGTATTGGTTTTTGCTTCGTGCACAAACAAAGCCTGAGTATTGATGATCCTGTTTGCGCTCATCCACTCAATAGCCTCAATCTTTTCATGTCTATACTGGGACCATACATCTATCTATACAATTGGCACACTGCTAGCTGAAATCCTTACCAGGACATGTGAGAGAGTTACAGTATGGTGTTTTATTGATCAAATAAGTTCTTACCATAGATTTTTACTGTGTATCATTTTGAACTAGAGGTAAAAAAAAAAAAACTTTTATGACTGAGACAAAAACAACTCGGTCCCTGTGTCCTGCTGTGACCCGTTGCTCCAGTTGGCCCTTGGCCTCCTGTGACCTGTTGCTCCAGTTGGTCCATGGCCTCCAACCTCCTTCACACACCACGTCACTCTGGAGCACTAGATGTCCCAGGATGGGTAGTGTCCCAGGGCTATTGTCCTCCCTCCCTCCTCCTCAGGCCACCTTTTCTACCTCACTCCCCCCCTCTCTAAGTATGGCAGATTACAGCGTCTGTATGGCTCTTGAGGTAACCAGCCAAGCTGCAGCATGGTCTACGGTATTCAAACTTTTTCATTGGGGAACCCATTATTATTATCTTTTTATTTATTTCTGGGCACCCCATTTCTTTCCCAAGAATTTCTTGCGGCCTCACCCCAAATCTAATGACACAAGCTTAAAATCGTTACGTTTAGATTTTTACATCAACAAATAACTTTCAATTCCAATGAATACATTTACTTCATAAAATTGTATTTTTCAAATGATCTTTCGTAATGTTGAGTTGACCCACAACAGCCTCAATTCATTGGGTATTGGACTCTACAAGGTGTTGAAAGCATTCCACAGGGATACTGACCCATGTTGACTTCAATGCTTCCCACAGTTGTCAAGTTGGCTGGATCTCCTTTGGGTGGTGGGCCATTCTTGATACACACGGGAAACTGTTGAGCGTGAAAAACCCAGCAGCATTGCAGTTCTTGACACACTCAAACCGTTGCGCCTGGCACCTACTACCATACCCCATGAAATCTTTTGTCTTGCACATTCACCCTCTGAATGACACACATACACAACCCATGTCTCAATTGTCTCCAGGCTTAAAAATCCTTCTTTAACCTGTCTCTTCCCCTTTATCGAAACTGATTGAAGTGACATCAATAAGGGATCGTAGCTTTCACCTGGTCAGTCTGTAATGGAAAGAGCAGGTATTCCTAATGTTTTGTACACTCAGCGTATGTTGTCCAATACAATAATCTATACTTTTTTTTTTTTAACCCCACTGCAGTTCCTCGTCGCAACCCCGACTTTGAATACCACTGGTTTACGATGTGCCAAATCCTCTTGATGCAGAGGGGCCATCGCTGACGCAAATAGAGAGCGTCTGTCACCCATGGTGTCACGTAGAAAGGAAAATAGGGTGTCTGTCAATTTCTGTAGGTTTTATGTATGCATGTGTGTTAAATTCTTTATATATATATTTTTTTACATTTATCGAGGCAAGTCAGTTAAGAACAAATTCTTATTTACAATGACTGCCTACACTGGCCAAACCCGGACGACGCTGAGCCAATTGTGTGCGGCCTACGGGACTCCCAATCACAGCCGGTTGTGATGCAGCCTGGAATCGAACCAGGGTGTCTGTAGTGACGTCTCAAGCAGTGCCTTGGGCTCCTGAGTGGCGCAGAGGTCTATGAGTCTCTCTGTGTGTGTCCCCATGTCCTCTTGCTAAGGTGTGAAGTCTGTCAAGAGAGAATATGGTGTTGCCCTTAAATACTGCGAAGCCATATGCTCCTCCGTAACAGTATAGGAATAGGCCTACACCACACGAAAATACCCTGAGACTGTAAGAGGGCTTGAAGAGAGAGAATATGGTGTTGCCCTTAAATACTGCGAAGCCATATGCTCCTCCGTAACAGTATAGGAATAGGCCTACACCACACGAAAATACCTTCAGACTGTAAGAGGGCTTGAAGGAGCTTTCGGCTTTTTAGAAACAGCAGCTGTAGTTGTGCAAATCTCAGATTGAGCTTTAAGTCCTAGGTGGTTTGGCTTTTGACTCATTCCTGCTGATTGTGTGTGTGTGTGTTACAACCAGGGCTTTGAGTGTGTCCTGATGCGTCCTGGCTTGGAAAAACCCTAGGCCCTAGTTATGAGACTGTGTGTGTGTGTGTGTTACGACCAGGGCTTTGAGTGTGTCCTGATGCGTCCTGGCTTGGAAAAACCCTAGGCCCTAGTTATGAGACTGTGTGTGTGTGTGTTACGACCAGGGCTTTGAGTGTGTCCTGATGCGTCCTGGCTTGGAAAAACCCTAGGCCCTAGTTATGAGACTGTACTAGTATTCTGTATTATGAGTAATTGTGTTTGTGACTTTGTGAGTGTGTCTCTTGAGAAGTAACATTAATCTCAGAGCAGGATGCCCTGTGGGCTTTAGGAAGAGGGTGCCGGGTTTATATACATCATTGGTGCCTCCCTAGTGGGCGACTGACTGCCTGCCTGGCCCTGAGCACAGAATCACACTGATCACACTTTTCACTGACAACAAGTGAGATTTGGGTCATATTCTACAAAAAATATGGTAAACAGTAAACACAGTCAATCTAGGGCAGTGTTCAAAGGAAGTGTAGTCATGCCTTCAAATCTTGTGGGCGAAAGATTAAAAAGTTTGTTCTGATGCATGCTGTCCTCTGAAAGCGCTGCCAGTTGCCAAGCACCCTCTCTCTAAAAAAAAAACACCGCACGTCCAGCGTATACCATTGAAAAGTGCGCCATCTAGGGGTAGTTCAAAGAGTTTCAGATAATTGGGCCACACAACAGCTCATCTGAGCCATTGCGTTGCTGCTGTTTACTAATAGCTTTATCAGAGCTCATTTGCACATAGTCAAAAGCCAAGCGTAGATGAAGGGAGGGAAAAAACTTCAGGAGGAAGTCAAAAAATGACTTCATCTGAAAACCGCATGAAGCGTCAGTTCATCATCCAGTTTAAGCATGTACACATTTCCCGATTTCAGTTTGGGGCCTGTGCTCAAAAAAAAAAGCATCTCAAGAGTAGGAGGGCTGATTTTTAGGATCCGATCACCCTTGTCCATATCATCTTATCAATCATTGTTCTGTTCTGTTGATTGTAAGGCCAGTGACTGATAATGGCCATTTCTCTCAACAGATGTGAATGACTGTGTCGGCCAGCCGTGCAAGAACGGTGGCTCCTGCAGGGACCTAAATGGAGACTTCAACTGCCGCTGTCCGTCCCCCTACGTGGGCAAGCACTGCCAACTGCGTGAGCACCAGTCACACACACACACACACTGGCTCTCTATTAGCCTTAGTCCCCCATGATATTGTTAAGTGCAATAAAAGACATTAGGCTGAATGTGATAAAGAAAATCATAATGTAACCAAATGAAAGGCCCAGTGCAGTCAAAAATGGAATGTTCCTGTGTTGTGTGTGTGTGTATATATATTTACACTATGAGGTTAAACTAATACTGTGAAATGGTGAAAATGGTGATAATGTCCTTTTTTAGTGTAAGAGCTGTTTTGATGGGAGGGAGTTTTCACCTTCCTGGTGACATCACCAGGCAGTAAATTAGTTAATAGACCAATGAGAAAGATCCAAACCTCTGCCAGTAACAGCTAGTGTTCAGTTTTCCCCTCTCCTCTCAGACCACTCACAGATAGTCCTAGCTAGGGATGCAATGGGACGGTATATTACTGGAAACTTCTAAGTTTACCAGTAAACTAACATAATTTGGTAACTTTGAAGGATTTTATGTAATCTATCGTAAGACATCTAGTGACCCTTTTGGGTACTTCAGGTTATCAGAGGTGTCTGTAATAATCTCTGGCCCTCAGTGTGTGTATGTAATCTATCGTAAGACATCTAGTGACCCTTTTGGGTACTTCAGGCTATCAGAGGTGTCTGTAATAATCTCTGGCCCTCAGTGTGTGTATGTAATCTATCGTAAGACATCTAGTGACCCTTTTGGGTACTTCAGGTTATCACAGGTGTCTGTAATAATCTCTGGCCCTCAGTGTGTGGCCTTTCAAATATATGAAATAATGAATTAAGATGATTTTTGTTTTAACTACAATGACAAAGCTGTGAAACATTATCCTAAATATAAACCATACATTTAGTGAATACCATTGGTGTTTATTATGAGGTTTTCAGCATGAATATTCCTTTTCCTTATATCTTAATGTTTTCATGTCAAACTGTTGGCAGTTGTCAAAAAAGTCAATAGATTTGTGGGGCATGTTTGTGTACTAATGTGAAATAATAAACCAGACTAACTTCACCACAGATTTGACCTGCTAGATTGTTCTTCATAGCTTCACTCCCTCAACCGCTAGGTTCTGTGTCTGTCTGTCTGCCCTGTTTGTGTTTTTGTGACCTATGTCTGTCTGTCTGTCCCTCAGGCTGTATCTCTCTGTTGGGCATGGAGGGCGGAGGCATTGCAGAGTCTCAGATCTCGGCCTCGTCGGTGCACTACGGCATCCTGGGCCTGCAGCGCTGGGGGCCCGAGCTGGCCCGTCTCCACAATAAAGGCCTGGTAAATGCCTGGACCTCTGCCTCCCATGATAGGAATCCCTGGATAGAGGTCAGTACAGTACGACAGGCTGGCTCCAACACCACTGTCTGGCTCGTGTTCTCTAGGCACCAAATGGAAGAAAACTGACTGAAACCAGGAGAGGCTACATGGACTTGTCTAATGAGAAAGGCTCTTTTTTAGAATAGCAAAACAATTCTGGTGTTCCTAATGACCACGACCCTAATCTACTCTAGAAAGGATATCTCCATAGTAAAGTGGCTTCCACTTCCTCGTCTGCACTGATCTGAAAACATCATCATGGGGATAGGTGAAAGCAATATATTGTGGCTACCAACAAGGCAATAACATTCCCCTGTCTGGTTATTTCATATCAGTGCAGATGAAAGACAGGCAACAAGGAGATGCTTTAATTCTGACACAATTTAAAATGTGTTTGATTCTCGGAGGCTCTGCTCATTGCATGGATGCAATGCCGTGCTTCTACACCTGCATTGCTTGCTGTTTGGGGTTTTAGGCTGGGTTTCAGCTGATGTAAGAGGGGCTTTATAAATACATTTGATTGATTGATGTTGTTGCTGTGGACCTTGTAACCACATTTTTTTTGTCATTCCCCTCCATGTGCAGCGAAAGGTCCATGACTACGGGACCAAATGTCCACTCTTATGTGGCAATACATTTGAAACAACGCGTTGTCGTTTGTGCAGATTAACATGCAGAGGAAGATGCGTTTCACGGGCATCGTGACGCAGGGCGCCAGCCGCATGGGGTCAGCAGAGTTCATCAAGGCCTTCAAAGTGGCGTCGAGTCTGGACGGGAGGACCTACACCGTGTACCGCCTGGATGGGCAGAAGAAGGACAATGTGAGTGAACACGCACAGTCGCGCACACACAACCTCTCAGATGTACACACAGACATATGTGAGCGGACCAAGTAATTGGGCGTCACTCTAAAGCGGGAAGGTGGAATAAACGAGTCAGGAGTAGGTTTTATTGATTGAACACAGTTCTCTATTGAGGGCATTTGGTCAACACAAACACTCCAACATAATCAATGAAAATCTTCAGAGGAAAAACATACATCTTCTCCAGATGAAACAGGAACACAATAGGATTATCTTTAAACTACAACAAAAAGTCACAGGATTGTCACCGTCTTAGTGGTTCTTCCTGGATAGCTTCTCTCGCTCGGTGGCCATCTTCCAGAGATAGTTTTCCCCTCTCTCTGCTGGTTGCATTCTCTCTCTTATAGGGGAAGGAGAGTATGTCATTAGTACCGTCAGCTGTGCTTAATTGCCTCTGGTTACCTTGTCTCCCATGCCTTGTTGGGCTAATATCCATGAGCCCAGCCTTCCCTCTGGTGGTCCTTCCACACATATCACTATGGCTGTTGTAGAACTTGCACCCTCTTCACTGTGTAGTGTGCTTTTCTTTGTTCTATTTTGGGAATAGTGTGCCATTTCCATGGAAATGAATGAAAGGCAAGACAAGGTACAAAACAGGCAGTTAACCCACTGTTCCTAGGCCGTCATTGAAAATAAGAATTTGTTCTTAACTGACTTGCCTGGTTAAATAAAGGTCAAATAAAAATAAAACTACTGTTTACTTCACATGGGGCCTGTTTTGTAAAGCTCAGGTGAAATTCAAGTAATGCATTTTGACATCACTCCCTCAAGTCATTATTTCGTAACATTTTTCATTATTTTCTTCATTTCTCCAGGTGTTTGTGGGGAACGTGGACAACGACAGTACCAAGACCAACCTGTTTGACCCTCCCATCATTGGCCAGTACTTCCGCATCATCCCCGTGGTCTGTCGCAAGGCCTGCACCCTGCGCATGGAACTGGTGGGCTGTGAGCTCAATGGTAAACACACACACAAACTTTTTTTATTTATTTTACCTTTATTTAACTAGGCAAGTCAGTTAAGAACAAATTCTTATTTTCAATGACAGCCTAGGAACAGTGGGTTAACTGCCTGTTCAGGGGCAGAACGACAGATTTGTACCTTGTCAGCTCGGGGGTTTGAACTTGCAACCTTCCGGTTACTAGACCAACACTCTAACCACTAGGCTACACACACACACACACACACACACACACACACACACACACACACACACACACACACACACACACACACACACACACACACACACACACACACACACACACACACACACACACACACACACACACACACACACACACACACACACACACACACACACACACACACACACACACACACACACACCATGAAGGGGGGTGGGTGGGGCTAACGTTTAGAAAAATTACTTTTCAAAACCATATGGACATTTTTTGCAGTTTAAATATTGGCAATGAGACCTATCATGTAAATGACTCAAATGTGTTGGGATTGTAACAAAATAATAATATGCCAGTCACATTCATCCTCACAGCCTTGTTCCCATGCCAGTATAACTAGATGGATATTTTGGCCTTCTATGTTTTCTCTGTGTAACAACTTTCTGTACAAAGTTTCTGCACTTTCTATTTGTTTTATAATGATGGCATGACGCCAACACACTGGCGTTGTTTCATCTAATTAAGGGAAACTGATCTGTGTGTGTGTGTGTTTTTAAAAGTGATCCGCAATGTCCATCTGTGACTGTCTGTCAGAGCATTCTATGCCAGTTTATGCTTGGTTATGGTCTTTGCACTGCACGTACATGCATGTTACACAAAGCATCCTGCAATACAAACTGCATGGCACACAAGTGACACGCTTGGGCACCTGACACGCATGCTAGTGCTACTGTAGGCTCGCATGTTCACAATACTACTCAACGATGCTCAGCCCAACTACAAGCATGCTGCGGCGTTCCTCTCTCTTTTTCCACCGTTATCGTTAGAGCCGTAGGTGAACGTACTTCGGCCAACTCCATTTGAGTTGAGATGTATCATTTGAACGGCTGACATTTTGCCACCAAAAACCCAGTTTCTCATTCTGCAGGCAATTGCACTCTGTTTACATACTTGGAACACACATTTTTATGTCATCTCCACAGGGTGTTTTGTGCCATCATGGAAGATAAGTTGTCTGAACTCTATTCCCTATGGCTGTATAGCTGAACCAGGGGTTTCATTGACCGGACATTTGAGAAATTTACCGGATCCATATGTATTGGGTGTATAACCTGATTAGAGCGTCTACCCACAGTGTTCAGAATGACAGAAATCCCATTTCGATTATGGTAACTCATCTTAACGGAACATGCTAATTTGAGGCTGCAACAATGTGCTCCATTGCCGAATTCCGATGCACACTATGAAGACGTGTTACAATAACTGTCCACGTTTTACTTTTCCTCAGTCAACAAGATGAGTAACGAACAGCAAAATCACAAGCCTATGTCAATTTACCATTTATCCCGCATTGTAGAAAATGTTACCTATTTTATTGGTCAAGAAAGAAATATCCTATTCAAAACAGACGGACAGTTGTGGGACTGGCTACATACATTTTATTTTTAAAGAATGAGTCTGATGCAACCGATCAGAACTTTTAGCTTCAAATGTTGATAATCTATATTATTTATTCACATTTATAGGCAATGCGCGTAGGCCGTCATTGTTGATAAGAATTTGTTCTTCACTGACTTGCCTAGTTAAATAAAGGATCAATTAAAAATGTGTCCAAAAGTAGGCTACTCGTGATTGTTAGTTCCATAATACAATTAGCAGGAAAACACCATTTGTCAAAAGTGCATCACACATGTGAGCAGTTTCATGTGACATGACAATATCTATTAGAAATGTTGAAAGCGGAGAGAGATCTAAAGATGCAAATATGACTAGGATTGTGCCTTTGGCTACTGGACAATGAAAACGTTTATTTAAAACCAATAGAACATAAGAGAAAGAGGCTACTGGTTTCAATGGCATATGGAAGGAAGTCTATAAAGTAATTGCCTCCATGGATATGGTTGTTTTTTGGCTTGCTACTTTGAAGCAAGGTAAGACATGCCTCATAATATTTATTAAAACGTTCAGGCTTCAAACAATTTAAATATGTTTTCAAAATGCATACTGCCTCCAGCTCATAGCAAAGTGGTGTGACATGCTGATAAACCTGTCTTCTGTTGGCTATGCATTTGAATGGCAAATGGGTAGCGCGCATCAATTACCAGTTGGGAAATAAAAATAGTAGCTCTTTTTAACTGTGGCCATCAACTGTTATTGGCTTTTCACATTTTTTTAACGTCCAAAACCTTAACAGAAACCCTAATCTGTACCGCATGACTACAGGC
Source organism: Oncorhynchus kisutch (assembly GCF_002021735.2). Taxonomy (NCBI): domain Eukaryota; kingdom Metazoa; phylum Chordata; class Actinopteri; order Salmoniformes; family Salmonidae; genus Oncorhynchus; species Oncorhynchus kisutch. Next base: position 5,733,322 of record NC_034195.2, read on the forward strand.
TGTCACTATTCACTCCACCTCCCCACAACTCTGGTCATCATGCATGTGCTTTCCCTGTGCTGCTCACTGACTGGCTGGCTTGGGCCTTGCTTCTGTCTGTCCCTTGTCTATCATACTTCTCTCTCTCTCTTTCCCTCCCGGTGCTCGTCGTCTCACTTCAGTGTATTCAAACACGGCAGGTTGCTCTGAGCCCATGGGCATGAAGTCGCGCCTGCTCTCCGACCGCCAGATCTCGGCCTCAAGTGTCCACCGCACCTGGGGAATTGAGGCGTTCACCTGGCAGTCCCACTACGCCCGGCTGGACAAGCAGGGCAAGACTAACGCCTGGACAGCGGCCACCACCAACCGCTCCGAGTGGTTGCAGGTAACTGCAGGAGGTTCAGAGGGAACTGTAGGAAGTGATGTGGTATGGGTGTTGGACACTTGGTGGTCTGTAGCTGAGGGAGATACAGTTGAAGTCGGAAGTTTACATACACTTAGGTTGGAGTCATGAAAACTCGTCAAACACTCCACAAATGTCTTGTTTTAAAGAACGATAGCTCTGGCAAGTCTGTTAGGACATCTACTTTTTTTCCAACAATTGTTTACAGACAGATTATTTCACTTATAATTCCCTGTATCACAATTCCAGTGGGTCAGAAGTTTACATACACGAAGTTGACTATGCCTTTAGACAGCTTGGAAAATTCCAGAAAATAATGTCATGGTTTTAGAAGCTTCTGATAGGCTAATTGACAACATTTGAGTCAATTGGAGGTGCACCTGTGGATGTATTTCAAGGCCTACCTCCAAACTCAGCGCCTCTTTGCTTGACATCATGGGAAAATCAAAGGAAATCAGCCCCAAAAAATTGTAGACCTCCACAAGTGTGGTTCATCCCTGGGAGCAATTTCCAAACGCCTGAAGGTACCACGTTCATCTGTACAAACAATAGTGCGCAAGTGTAAACACCATGGGACCACACAGCCGTCATACCGCTCAGGAAGGAGACATGTTCTGTCTCCTAGAGATGCATGTGCTTTGGTGCGAAAAGTGTGTGTTTGTGTGTATATATGTGTGTATATATGTGTATATATATATATATATATATATATACTGCTGCTCAAAAAGAAAGGGAACACTAAAATAACACATCTGAATGAAAAAGTCTTATTAAATGCTTTTTTCTTTACGTAGTTGAATCACATTTATCAACCCGTGGAGGTCTGGATTTGGAGTCACACTCATAATTAAAGTGGAAAACCACACTACAGGCTGATCCAATGTTGATGTAATGTCCTTAAATCAAGTCAAAATGAGGCTCACTAGTGTGTGTGGCCTCCACGTGCCTGTATGACCTTCCTACAACGCCTGGGCATGCTCCTGATGAGGTGGCAGATGGTCTCCTGAGGGATCTCCTCCCAGACCTGGACTAAAGCATCCGCCAACTCCTGGACAGTCTGTGGTGCAACGTGACGTTGGTGGATGGAGCGAGGCATGATGTCCCAGATATGCTCAATTGGATTCAGATTTGGGGAACGGGCGTGCCAGTCCATAGCATCCATGCCTTCCTCTTGCAGGAACTGCTGACACACTCCAGCCACATGAGGTCTAGCATTGTCTTGCATTAGCAGAAACCCAGGGCCAACCGCACCAGCATATGGTCTCACAAGGGGTCTGAGAATCTCATATCGGTACCTAATGGCAGTCAGGCTACCTCTGGCGAGCACATGGAGGGCTGTGCGCCCCCCAAAGAAATGCCACCCCACACCATGACTGACCCACCGCCAAACCGGTCATGCTGGAGGATGTTGCAGGCAGCAGAACGTTCTCCACGGCGTCTCCAGACTCTGTCACGTCTGTCACATGTGCTCAGTGTGAACCTGCTTTCATCTGTGAAGAGCACAGGGCGCCAGTGGCGAATTTGCCAATCTTGGTGTTCTCTGGCAAATGCCAAACGTCCTGCACGGTGTTGGGCTGTAAGCACAACCCCCACCTGTGGACGTCGGGCCCTCATACCACCCTCATGAAGTCTGTTTCTGACCGTTTGAGCAGACACATGCACATTTGTGGCCTGCTGGAGGTCATTTCGCAGGGCTCTGGCAGTGCTCCTCCTGCTCCTCCTTGCACAAAGGCGGAGGTAGCGGTCCTGCTGCTGGGTTATATTCCTCCTACGGCCTCCTCCACGTCTCCCGATGTACTGGCCTGTCTCCTGGTAGCGCCTCCATGCTCTGGACACTACGCTGACAGACACATCAAACCTTCTTGCCACAGCTCGCATTGATGTGCCATCCTGGATGAGCTGCACTACCTGAGCCACTTGTGTGGGTTGTAGACTCCGTCTCATGCTACCACTAGAGTGAAAGCACCGCCAGCATTCAAAAGTGACCAAAACATCAGCCAGGAAGCATAGGAACTGAGAAGTGGTCTGTGGTCCCCACCTGCAGAACCACTCCTTTATTGGGGGTGTCTTGGTAATTGCCTATAATTTCCACCTGTTGTCTATTCCATTTGCACAACAGCATGTGAAATGTATTGTAAATCAGTGTTGCTTCCTAAGTAGACAGTTTGATTTCACAGAAGTGTGATTGACTTGGAGTTACATTGTGTTGTTTAATTGTTCCCTTTATTTTTTTGAGCAGTGTATATGTACACAGTAAAACGAGTCCTATATCGACATAACCTGAAAGACCGCTCAGCAAGGAAGAAGCCACTGCTCCAAAACCACCATAAAAAAAGCCAGACTACAGTTTGGGGACATGGGGACAAAGATTGTACTTTTTCGGAGAAATGTCCTCTGGTCTGATGAAACAAAAATATAACTTTTTGGCCATAATGACCATCGTTATGTTTGGAGGAAAAAGGGGGAGGCTTGCAAGCTGAAGAACACCATACCAACCATGGCAGCATCATGTTGTGGGGGTGCTTTGCTGCAGGAGGGACTGGTGCACTTCACAAAATAGATGGCATCATGAGGGTGGAAAATTATGTGGATATATTGAAGCAACAGCTCAAGATATCAGTCAGGAAGTTAAAGCTTGGTCGCAAAATGGGTCTTCCAAATGGACAATGACCCCAAGCATACTTACAAAGTTGTGGCAAAATGGCTTAAGGACAACAAAGTCAAGGTATTGGAGTGGCCATCATGAAGCCCTGAGCTCAATCCTATAGAACATTTGTGGGCAGAACTGAAAAAGTGTGTGCGAGCAAGGAGGCCTACAAACCTGACTCAGTTACACCAGCTCTGTCAGGAGGAATGGGCCAAAATTCACCGAACTTATTGTGGAAGGCTACCCAAAACGTTTGACCCCAGTTCAACAGTTTAAAGGCAATGCTACCGTTTGGCTAAGGTGTATGTAAACTTCCGACTTCAACTCTAGGCTAGAGTTGGTGCTGGTGAAAGTTCTGGAAGATTCTCTCTGAAAGTTTACTTTACCGACAAATTACTGACAATTTTGTTTTGAACTCAATTTATCTGGGTAAGCCTAAGATGTTCCAATGACACTATTCTTATTTTTCATGGCAGAACAGTGTGGTGGGAGATGTAGTGGGGGATGCAGACAAATAAGGGCACAGATGAGAAAGTGGCAGACACACAGTGGGCTCAAACCCCCGTTGCCAGGAGGATTTGTAGTCTGGAGTCGGCAGCTTTGCCACTAGACCAGAGTCCGGCACTGAACCATGCTTGTTCTGACAATTCCTTCTTCTGTAACAGGTGGACCTGGAGTCCCCCAAGAGGATCACAGGCATCATTACCCAGGGGGCCAAGGACTTTGGGGCAGTCCAGTTTGTTTCTGCCTTCAAGGTGGCCTACAGCGACGACGGCCAGTCCTGGAGCATAGTCAAGGACGACGTCACCAGCACAGACAAGGTAGGTGGCAAAAATCTGTCTCTCCAAAGTAGTGTGTTCTCTTAGGGTGTTCTTAAAGGGGTGTTCCACCCAAAATACAACCTAACATGGTTTTTACACTAACCTTAAGTGGAGCATATTCCCCTGCCGTATGTATTTTGAGTGGAAAATCCATTTAAAGGGAGCCAAGCATGAATGTGTGCCTGCCTACGAATAATAGACCGAATTGAATTACTTTGTTGATTTTAAATATAGGTGTTATTGAGTCAGCGGTTAAAACGCAAAGTCAAGATGTCATAGATTTAATGATGACCTTTATATTGTATGATAGATGTTCAGTGTCTCTTGCCCTAACTAGCACCCATCAGTTCTGTGCTTGTGATTTGGCTCCCCATCTTCCAGATCTTCCCAGGTAACAGCGACAACAACGTCCACAAAAAGAATGTGTTCGAGCCTCCCTTCTATGCCCGATTGGTCCGCATCCTGCCGTGGGCGTGGCACGAGCGCATCACCTTGCGAATGGAGTTGTTGGGCTGCGATGAGTAGCCCCGTCCCCGGCCAAATCCCCTCCACTTTCCCTGCCCTTCCACCTCTTTCTCCTCCTTTCCAAAACCTCCTGAGCCACCCCTGCACTGCCTTGCTCACACCCGTAGAGGGCAGCAAAACACCACGCCACCACCACAACCCTGGAGAAGGTACAACATTGACCCTAACCACTGATCTAGGGTCAGATAATGGTTACCACTGATCTAGCCCACCTAATGGTTACGGGTAGGATTAGGTAGGGGTAATCTGATCCTAGGTCGGGTGCTGAAGGTCAACTTGTACGTCGAGCGCAGACTACTGCTGTGTCAGCCGGAACTACATGGACTCTGATCCTGTCCTTCCTAGATCAGGGCCTTATTCAGAGTTTTAGAGTAGGAGTGCTGATCTAGGATCTGGTTCCCCCTATTATTAATTATTATTATTTAGAGGCAAAACTGATCCTAGATCAGCACTGCTACTGTGAGACGCTTTATGAATCTGGGCACAGAAGACTGAACCCGAGACCCATCGCTAGTGATGTACAATCCAGTAGTAGCTAACTTGGCTGAGATGTTTTTCCAACTAGGAATTGTCACCTGACCATCCAGAGACACTGAAGTGTGTAGTAGTATTATCGAACACTCTCGTGTAGTCTTATCGCCTAGCCGTTTCCTTGATTCTGCAGTGCTCTGGAAGAGATGTTTTTTTGCGGGAGTTCTTGTTTGTGTTTTATTTCGTTGGGCTTCTTACCCAGGGAAAGACCCGTCATGTGACTATAGGATTTATAAGATTGATTTGTATTTTTTGAAAAAGAAAAGGTATACCAAATGAATTTCACTTTGTTGACAAATTGATGGTGTTGGTTGACTAGTTGTGAATGCATTATGATTTATTAGCCATGTTTTTACTAAATGCAGTTTTTCAAATAAGTAGCAGACCTGACAAAAAAATTTGAAAGCATGTATAAAAAGATGGAGAGAGACTCTTATTCTGTAATCTTGTGACATTGAGTGATATTCAAATCCCAAAATAGTTCAATGCAATTTTAGTTTATATTTCTTTGCTAAAGGGTATGTAAAAGTGCAGTAATACTCCTACAGTATGTGGTGTTCTATAACTCAATCTGCTCTGATTGTGATGTCTGTCCTTTCATTAATGCACTGTGAGTTGTGACGTCAATGTAATGCATTTATTACTCATTGACTAATATTATGAAGTAAACATAGAAAATAGGGGGTTAGCAAGTTGATGATGCTGCCAGATGTCTTTTTGAGATTAAGACAGATCAATTCTAGCCTGATCCCAGAGATGTTTGTGCTGTCTTGACAAACACGATCATAGGCGTTGGCTAGACGGCACAGCAGATCTGGGACCAGGCATATTTTCATATTATATGTGCTACTAATGTTGTTATAACCCTTATGATACACAGCTCAACTTAATATGATTTCGTTTTCCCCCCTTTTTAAAAGGCACTTTCAGGGTCAAATCTGTATAATTGTTTGCTGAGGTAAATATGTGGAAACTCAAAGTTTTCTCCATTAAATAAATAAAGTACTGATGTTGACAGACATATACAAGTAACTGCCGAAATAAAGGAAACACTTGAGTAAATGAGGGATACAAATGATATTGAAAGCAGGTGCTTGCACACAGGTGTGGTTCCTGAGTTAATTAAGCAATGAACATCCCAGCATGCTTAGGATAGTGTATAAAACTGCCCCATTGCTTAATAATGCCAATTATGTTGCCTACCATGGCTAGAAGAAGAGATCTCAGTGACTTTGAAAGAGGGGTCTCAAAGGAGCGTAGGGTGTTTAAAGGGTGTCTGTCTCAGTCATCAGATCTCAACCCAATTTAACACTTATGGGAGATTCTGGAGTGGCGCCTGAGACAGCGTTTTCCACCATCAACCAAACACCAAATGACAGAATTTCTCATGGAGGAATGGTATCACATCCCTTCAATTCGCTCCATTATTAATTTGATTTGAGTTCCAGACACTTGTAGAATCTATGCCAAGGCACATGGAAGCTGTTCTGGTGGCTCGTAGAGGCCCAACACCCTATTAAGACACTTTATGTTGGTGTTTCCTTTATTTTGACACTTACCTGAAGATTGAGTGTTTGAGAACAAAGTGTTTTAACACTATGAATCTGTCATGTCAGAGCATTGGAGAGCAGTTATATGGCTTCCATAAGTTATCAAGGGGTAGTTTTAGATTTTTGACATGATAGCAACCAAAAAAACACATTTCTGCCAGTTTTTTTTTTCTGAGCTGGTTATCCTACCTAATGTAAATACTTTTTGTAAAAATATGTTCCTTGAAGTTGTAATATGTAAATGTTTTGCAGCAGACCAATCAAATGCCATCCATTTATCACAAGAGGACCAAATTGATGCGTAGAATTCGAAGCCTGTGGCCACACTGATAAGATGGAAAAGAAAAATCTAATTTAAAAACGATTTTCTATGGTTGCACTGAACGTAAGACGTGACATGGCAATCTGCATATTTCTCCGAGGTCAAGCTCCCCCCATGAATTATGAATTACGGGTGTGTGCAATAAGAAGATAGTTTTTGATTTGAATGAATATTAATATGAACAGCTGGAAAACATTGGCGATAGATATCCTCTTTTAAATGCATGTGAATAACGATGGAAAGGATTGTGGTGTCAAAGAATGTAATATATTTATGATCTTTGTTCCAAAATAGTTATTATCTGATGTCTGCATGCATTGTATTTTTTTAGATCCAACATAAAGGTTTTGCTTATATTGTTTTCTCTGTACATTTTTCTGATTCGTTCATCAGACTCTAGTTATTCCCCTTCTTTCATTTTCCACAATGTCCTGGTTTTATATGATTCATAAAAAAAAATATATACAATTGATGTGTTTTTATGCGATATTATTAATATTGATCAGTTCTTGTTTTCTGTTTCTTAAAAGAATTCCCTTAACTCTCAAGACATAAACAATAAAGGATTTAACATCAGACAGCTTGTATATTGTGCCGTAGCAAACCTGGTTTCAATTTCACCATCTCCATTTCACCTGCATTGGGTTAAAGGTGCAATCTGTGATATTTGCAGGCATTTTTGGTCATTCATATGGCCTGAACAAATGCCAGATTGTATCTTTTACCCGACAGTAACATGAATCCATTAGGCTTGAATTAATTTCAGACATTTTCACTTCAAAGGGAGAGGATGTAAATTGCAGGAATCTTTGGGTCCATTTGCCTGTTTAGCATTTTTAACGCCCTAAAGGCTACTCTATCCCTCCTATACCACGGTATTATCTAAATCATTACCTCCATCCCTTTGCACTTTCCTCCTCTGTACCATCCTCTTGTATGGATGGACACACATTAACTCTTATGGATACAGATTTCTACTGCTATCCCTATGAGGCTGGTCTCATGGCAACAGGAATAGTTCCATAGCCACCTCTTATTCCATTGTGCTCAAATTATAGAATTCTATTTGACTGTCTTGTTTCAAGTTTGTATATACCTGGTATTAACGAGGACATTATGTGATTACAATGGATACTTTCTTGTGCTTTCTTGTGCTTGGTAACTACATGCTTTCTTGTGCTTGGTGACTACATGTCAGTGGATAGAGCATTGGGCCAGTAATCAGAAGGTTGCTGGATCAAATCCCAGAGCTTATAAGGTAAAAATCTGTCATTCTGCCCCTGAGCAAGGCAGTTAACCCACTGTTCCCTGGGCGCCGAAGACGTGTATGTTGATTAAGGCAACCCCCCCCCCCCCCCACCGCTCTGATTCAGAGGTGTTGGGTTAAATGCAGAAGACACATTTCAGTTGAATACATTCAGTTGGACAACTGACTAGGTTTCCCCCTTTTTAATATGGTATAATAGTACTTATTTTAATGAACCCCATAGAAATGAGTAAATATTCGTTCATTAACATGTACCCGACTAATATGTGACTAAATACCAGGATAATAAACCACTTAAAGAAAAAAAGAGATATATGCGTAATCACCCTTACACTTGTCTCTTCGGGTACAGCTGTGAGTCTAATTACAGAGTGATTCCACACAGAAGAGAGCCTCCATACTTTCTAAACATCAAATCAAATGTATTTATCTAGCCCTTCGTACATCAGCTGATATCTAAGTGCTGTACAGAAACCCAGCCTAAAACCCCAAACAGTAAGCAATGTAGGTGTAGAAGCACGGTGGCTAGGAAAAACTCCCTAGAAAGGCCAAAACCTAGGAAGAAACCTAGAGAGGAACCAGGCTATGAGGGGTGGCCAGTCCTCTTCTGGCTGTGCCGGGTGGAGATTATAACAGAACATGTCCAAGATGTTCAAATGTTCATAAATGACCAGCATGGTCAAATAATAATAATCACAGGCAGAACAGTTGAAACTGGAGCAGCAGCACGGCCAGGTGGACTGGGGACAGCAAGGAGTCATCATGTCAGGTAGTCCTGAGGCATGGTCCTAGGGCTCAGGTCCTCCGAGAGAGAGAAAGAAAGAAAGAATTAGAGAGCGCATACTTAAATTCACACAGGACACCGGATAGGACAGGAGAAGTACTCCAGATATAACAAACTGACCCTAGCCCCCCGACACATAAACTACTGCAGCATAAATACTGGAGGCTGAGACAGGAGGGGTCAGGAGACACTGTGGCCCCATCCGATGACACCCCCAGACAGGGCCAAACAGGAAGGATATAACCCCACCCACTTTGCCAAAGCACAGCCCTCACACAACTAGAGGGATATCTTCAACCACCAACTTACCATCCTGAGACAAGGCTGAGTGTAGCCCACAAAGATCTCCGTCACGGCACAACCCAAGGGGGGGCGCCAACCCAGACGAGTAAAGTTCCGTTTACACGTATCACTGATTGTGCCTATGGCTGTTCCTTTGTCCATTTCCCTGTTTACAGTTCGACTACAGTGGTATCACATGGATGGAGCCACCAGATAAAGGAGGACTGTGGGTGTGGTGTTTGTGCTGGTCTAAAAGTGTGCCAGTCAACATTGCCTGCACTATTGCCTGCACTATTTGGTGTAAAGGTTGTCATGTTGGTGTCATTGTACTCATAGGCTGTCTCAATAATCTTAAATCCATCCTGGCCTCCTCTACTTCATTGCTCTGATCTTAGAGAACTGACTAGGTGAAAGCCAGCCTAATTATCATTGTACTCATAGGCTGTCTCAATGATCTTAAATCCATCCTGGCCTCCTCTACTTCATTGCTCTGATCTTAGAGAACTGACTAGGTGAAAGCCAGCCTAATTATCATTGTACTCATAGGCTGTCTCAATGATCTTAAATCCATCCTGGCCTCCTCTACTTCATTGCTCTAATCTTAGAGAACTGACTAGGTGAAAGCCTAATTATCAGCTTCCGTTGTATGGTTTTCCCCCTGTCAAGTCTCTCATCATTGCAGATGAAGAGGAGTAGAGGACAGATTTTAAAAAACAAATTGAGACAGCCCTACAGAGCACCCCAGAAGCAAGCTAGATCTACACAGGGTTTTCTAAAGCTAAACAGCTTCAGATTTCAACGTAGATTTCCTAACCGACTTGCCAAAACTATAGTTTGTTAACAAGAAATTTGTGGAGTGGTTGAAAAATAATGACTCCAACCTATGTGTATGTAAACGTCCGACTTCAACTCTAGGTATTCTTCTTGTCCAGGTGGGATAGGGCAGTGCGCTGTGTAATGGCGATTGCACAATATGTGGACCTATTGGGGCAGTAAGTATATATTGAAGTGGGTCTAGGGTGACCGGTAAGGTGGAGGTGATATGATCCTTGACTAGTCACAGAGCAGATTTAGCAGATGTTATTGTGGGTGTAGTGAAAGGCTTGAGGGTGTAGTGTAGTGAAATGCTTGTGCTTTAGAAGTGCCGTCTTTATAGTATTACTTACTATTAATGCCGTCTTTGGTGTGCTTTTCAATGCACACTTTGTCATACAAAAGTGTTACATTGCGTGAAGTTCTGTCATTACTAAATGTGTAATGTGATCAGTGGCGATTTTAGCATGTAAATATTGGTGAGGCAAACTGAACTTTTTTTTTTTGATGCATGCCAGCAAAGCCACGGCACTGAACAATACATTAATTGCACTGTAACAGTGCCCACAAACTGTTAGGGCCTACATACAGTCCAAACAGCAGAGTCCAAACAGCAGTCCCAACTCCTTACCACTGCTATACCTGACAATCAGCGGAGCGTTGTCTGGCAGCGAAACAGTTCATTCAGCCTCATTTATGGCCTTTTAAAATAAATATGGATGACTTTTTATTTATTTATCCGTTATTTTACCTTGTAAGTTGACTGAGAACAATTTCTCATTTACAGCAACGACCAGGGGAATAGTTACAGGGGAGAGGAGGGGGATGAATGAGAATGAGCTACATTAAACAAATGTAGTTTCTACTGACAATTGAGATTGACAAACTATGGCATAAGGGAACGACAAGCGGATAAGAGGCAATAGGTCATTTAGATTAGGATTATGGTGCTTTCAAGACAACTGGGAACTCTGTTACCCCCCCAATGTCGAATCATGATGACAGCAGTGACCTTCAAGTTGGAGCTCTGGAAAGAGGCCAGAGTTCCCGACTTGCAATTCCGATTTGTATGACCATTCCAAACGTATTTTCCTAGTCAGAGCTCGTTGTTTTCAGAGTTCCCAGGTGTCTTGAACTTACTGAAGTCTGAGGTTTCCGAGTTTCCAGTTGTTTTGAGCGCGGCAGAAGTCATGCTGGATTGACAGCACGGCCAATGTTGAATGTTTATCCTTTTAAACTTGGAAAAGAGACCCTTAAACCCAGACTTGGACCACACACCCACTCCACTGAATAGCAGGCTAGTGATTGCTTTGCAATGCTTGCAATTAGGCACTGATTCCTTCCAAACCACCTCATTGTTGAATTCACAATTTCAAGCTTGTTGTGTAATGTTTATGTCCAATAGCTGATGAGCACCAATACATTTGATCTATAATTTCTCTTCACCAGTTACACTGTTAGCACTGAGGCGGTGTGCAATAGTAGGAAGACCACTTCATGCAGCTCACCCCGCACTATCAGCTCCAATGTAAATAACATAAGTAAGTCTACCTCTGATAAGTAAAGCATTAAAAACAAACAACCCAGAAAAGTGCTAAAAATAGCCGATATTCACATATGTAGCATAAGAAACAAGGTCCATGAAGTCAATAACGTGCTTGTAACAGAGGATATTCATACGGTGCCTTGCAAAAGTATTCACCCCCTTGGCATTTTTCCTATTTTGTTTCTTTAAATTGATTTATATTTGGATTTCATGTAATGGACCCACAAAATAGTCTAAATTGGTGAAGTGAAATGAAGAAAATAACTAACTATAATATATAAAAATACAAAAACTGAAAAGTGGTGTGTGCATATGAAGCCCCTAAAGCCCCTAAATAAGATCTGGTGCAACCAATTACCTTCAGAAGCCACATAAATAGTGTATAAGAGGTCATACAATAAGTTTTGTAGTGATTCATATGTTGATGATGTAAATAATATTTGTTGGTCTGTGGTGTGTAATGAGGAGCCACCAGACGCTGCTGGTTTGTGGTGTGTAATGAGGAGCAACCAGATGCTGTTGGTCTGTGGTGTGTGATGAGGAGCAACCAGACGCTGCTTGTCTGTGGTGTGTAATGAGGAGCCACCAGACGCTGCTGGTCTGTGGTGTGTAATGAGGAGCAACCAGACGCTGCTGGTCTGTGATGTGTAATGAGGAGCCACCAGACGCTGCTGGTCTGTGGTGTGTAATGAGGAGCAACCAGACGCTGCTGGTCTGTGGTGTGTAATGAGGAGCAACCAGACGCTGCTGGTCTGTGGTGTGTAATGAGGAGCAACCAGACGCTGCTGGTCTGTGGTGTGTAATGAGGAGCAACCAGACGCTGCTGGTCTGTGGTGTGTAATGAGGAACAACCAGACGCTGCTGGTCTGTGGTGTGTAATGAGGAGCAACCAGACGCTGTTGGTCTGTGGTGTGTAATGAGGAACAACCAGACGCTGCTGGTCTGTGATGTGTAATGAGGAGCAACCAGACGCTGTTGGTCTGTGGTGTGTAATGAGGAACAACCAGACGCTGCTGGTCTGTGATGTGTAATGAGGAGCAACCAGACGCTGTTGGTCTGTGGTGTGTAATGAGGAGCAACCAGACGCTGTTGGTCTGTGGTGTGTAATGAGGAACAACCAGACGCTGCTGGTCTGTGATGTGTAATGAGGAGCAACCAGTCGCTGTTGGTCTGTGGTGTGTAATGAGGAGCAACCAGACGCTGTTGGTCTGTGGTGTGTGATGAGGAGCAACCAGACGCTGCTTGTCTGTGGTGTGTAATGAGGAGCCACCAGACGCTGCTGGTCTGTGGTGTGTAATGAGGAGCAACCAGACGCTGTTGGTCTGTGGTGTGTAATGAGGAGCAACCAGACGCTGCACTTGAGACATTTATGAAACTACTTATTCCAGTTACTAATAAGCATGCACCCATTAAGACAATGACTGTAAAAACGGTTAAATCCCCTTGGATTGATGAGGAATTGTAAAATTGTATGGTTGAGAGGGATGAGGCAAAATGTGTGGGAATTAAGTCTGGCAGCCCAACTGATGGGCAAATGTACTGCAAAAGAAGAAATCATGTGACTAAACTAAATAAAAATAAACTACACTATGAAACAAAGATAAATTACATAAAGAATGACAGTAAAAAGCTTTGGGGCACCTTAAATTAAATGTTTGGGAAAAAAGCTCCTTCATTCATTGAATCAGATGGCTCATTCATCACAAAGCCCAATGATATTGCAAACTACTTTAATTACTTTATCACGGGCAAGATAAGCAAACTTAGGGATGACATGCCAGCAACAAACGCTGACACTACACATCCAAGTATATCGGACCAAATTATAAAAGACAAAAATTGTACTTTTGAATTCGGTAAAGTCAGTGTGGAAGAGGTTAAAAAATTATTGTTGTCTATCGACAATGACAAGCCACCGGGGTCTGACGATCTGGATGGAAAATTACTGAGGATAATAGCAGACAATATTGCCACTCCTATTTGCCACATCTTCAATGTAAACCTACTAGAGAGTGTGTGTCCTCAGGCCTGGAGGGAAGCTAAAGTCATTCCGCTACCCAAGAACAGTAAAGCCCCCTTTACTGGCTCAAATATCCGACCAATCAGCCTGTTACCAACCCTTAGTACATTTCTGGAAAAAATTGTGTTAGACCAGATACAATGCTATTTTACAGTAAACAAATTGTCAACAGAATTTCAGCATGCTTATAGGGAAGGACACTCAACAAGCACAGGACTTACACGATTGGCTGAGAGAAATTGATGATAAAATGATTGTGGGGGCTGTCTTGTTAGACTTCAGTGCAGCTTTTGACATTATTGATCATAGTCTGCTGCTGGAACAACGTATGTGTTATGGCTTTACACGCCCTGCTATAATGTGAATAAAGAGGTACTTGTCTAACAGAACACAGAGGGTGTTCTTTTATGGAAGCCTCTCAAATATTATTCTGTTAGAATCAGGAATTCTCCAGGGTAGCTGTTTAGGCCCCGACATGCCACTGACTTTGAGTAAAGCCAAAATGTCTATGTATGCGGATGACTCAACACTATACATGTTAGCTACTACAGCGACTGAAATGACTGCAACAATCAACGAAGAGCTGCAGTTAGTTTCAGTGTAGGTGGCAAGGAATAAGTTAGCCCTAAATATTTATAAAACTAAAAACATTGTATTAGGAACAAAACGCTCACTAAACCCTAAACCTCAAATAAATCTTGTAATAAATAATGTGGAAATTGAGCAAGTTGAGATGACTAAACTGCTTGGAGTAACCCTAGATTGTAAACTGTCATGGTCAAAACATATGGATGCATTAGTAGCTAGGATGGGGAAAAGTCGGTCTATAATAAAGCGATGCTCTACCTTCTTAACAACACTATCAACAAGGCAGGTCCTACAGGCCCTAGTTTCTACCTTCTTAACAACACTATCAACAAGGCAGGTCCTACAGGCCCTAGTTTCTACCTTCTTAACAACACTATCAACAAGGCAGGTCCTACAGGCCCTAGTTTCTACCTTCTTAACAACACTATCAACAAGGCAGGTCCTACAGGCCCTAGTTTCTACCTTTTTAACAACACTATCAACAAGGCAGGTCCTACAGGCCCTAGTGTCTACCTTCTTAACAACACTATCAACAAGGCAGTTCCTACAGGCCCTAGTTTCTACCTTCTTAACAACACTATCAACAAGGCAGTTCCTACAGGCCCTAGTTTCTACCTTCTTAACAACTCTATCAACAAGGCAGGTCCTACAGGCCCTAGTTTCTACCTTCTTAACAACTCTATCAACAAGGCAGGTCCTACAGGCCCTAGTTTCTACCTTCTTAACAACACTATCAACAAGGCAGGTCCTACAGGCCCTAGTTTCTACCTTCTTAACAACACTATCAACAAGGCAGTTCCTACAGGCCCTAGTTTCTACCTTCTTAACAACACTATCAACAAGGCAGTTCCTACAGGCCCTAGTTTCTACCTTCTTAACAACACTATCAACAAGGCAGGTCCTACAGGCCCTAGTTTCTACCTTCTTAACAACACTATCAACAAGGCAGGTCCTACAGGCCCTAGTTTCTACCTTCTTAACAACACTATCAACAAGGCAGTTCCTACAGGCCCTAGTTTCTACCTTCTTAACAACACTATCAACAAGGCAGGTCCTACAGGCCCTAGTTTCTACCTTCTTAACAACACTGTCAACAAGGCAGGTCCTACAGGCCCTAGTTTTGTCGCACCTTGACTACTGTTCAGTCGTGTGATCAGGTGCCACAAAAAAGGACTTAGGAAAATTGCAATTGGCTCAGAACAGGGCAGCACGGCTGGCCGTTGGATGTACACACAGAACTAATATTAATAATATGCATGTCAATCTCTCCTGGCTGAGAGTGGAGGAGAGATTGACTTTGTCACTACTTGTATTTATGAGCGGTATTGACATATTGAATGCACCGAGCTGTGTGTCTAAACTACTAGCATACAGCTCGGACACCCATGCATACACCACAAGACATGCCACAAGAGGTTTCTTCACAGGCCCCAAGTCCAGAACAGACTATGGGAGGCACACAGTACTACATAGACCCTTGACTACATGGAACTCTATTCCACATCAAGTAACTGACACAAGCAGTAAAATTAGATTTAAAGAACAGATAAAAAACACCTTATGGAACAGCTAGGACTGTGAAGCAACACAAACATTGGCACAGACACACGCATATACACACACGATAACATACACACTATACATACACAAGGATTTAGTACTGTAGATATGTGGTAGTGGTGGAGTAGGAGCCTGAGTGCACACGGTGTGTTGTGAAATCTGTGAATGTATTGTACTGTTTTTAAAATGGTATAAACTGCCTTAATTTTGATGGACCCCAGGAAGAGTAGCTGCTGCTTTGGCAGCAGCTAATGGGGATCCATAATAAATACAAATACAAATCATGCCTTTATGGTAGAGTGGGCAGACAGAAGCCGCTCCTCAGTAAAAGGCACATCATAGCCTGCTTGGAGTTTGCCAAAATACCCCTAAAGGACTATGAGAAACAAGATTCTCTGTTCTGATGAAACCAAGATTGAACTCTTTGGTCTGAGTGCCAAGTGTCACGTCTGGAGGAAACCTGGCACCATCCCTACGGTGAAGCGTGGTGGTGGCAGCATCATGCTGTGAGGATGTTTTTAAGCGGCAGGGACTGGGAAAGATGAACGGAGCAAAGTACAGAGAGATCCTTGATGAAAACCTGCCACCAAAGCACGTATTTTTGTCTCAAAAATGTTGACTATTTTATTTCCATATTTTTCCAGGTAGAGGTTTAAAAAAACATTGCTGTGAGTAGATCTTTATGTACCACATGTGATTATCATATACAGTGGGGAGAACAAGTATTTGATACACTGCCGATTTTGCAGGTTTTCCTACTTGCAAAGCATGTAGAGGTCTGTAATTTTTATCATAGGTACACTTCAACTGTGAGAGACGGAATCTAAAACAAAAATCCAGAAAATCATGTATGATTTTTAAGTAATTAATTAGCAGAGCACAGGCCTCGGTGTAACACTCATTACTTCGACAATAAACACGAATCTGACAATCACCCCTTGTGAGACAAAAACGCAACTCGTCAGTGAAGAGCACTGAGCACTGATGGACTGATGGAGGCATTGTGTGTTCCTGGTGTAACTCGGGCAGTTGTTGTTGCCATCCTGTACCTGTCCCGCAGGTGTGATGTTCGGATGTATCGATCCTGTGCAGGTGTTGTTACAAGTGGTCTGCCACTGCGAGGACAATCAGCTGTCCATCCTGTCTCCCTGTAGCACTGTCTTAGGTGTCTCACACATTGCAATGTATTTCCCAAATCTGCAGTCCTCATGCCTCCTTGCACCATGCCTAATGCACGTTCACGCAGATGAGCATTGACCCTGGGCATCTTTCTTTGGGTGTTTTTCAGAGTCAGTAGAAAGGCCCCTTTAGTGTCCTACGTTTTCATAACTGTGACTTTAATTGCCTATTGTCTGTAAGCTGTTAGTGTCTTAACTGTTCCACAGGTGCATGTTCATTAATTGTTTATGGTTCATTGAACAAGCAAGGGAAACAGTGTTTAAGCCCTTTACAATGAAGATCTGTGACGTGATTTGGATTTTTACGAGTTATCTTTGAAAGACAGGGTCCCGAAAAAGGGCCATTTCTTTTTGTTGCTGAGTTCATGTAGAGAGTTGCGATACGTGTACTTTCATTGAATAATCATCCATAACCATGTGCACAAGTCATCCTAGGAAATTTGAGAAATGCAAGGAAAGTAGGTCTCAGCTTAAGTTTCCTTTCCCGTCATATCACGATACGTTTTTTTGAGGAAGTAATGGTGTAAAGGACTCAAAATGGTGCCTCTGAAACATGTGATTGCTGAAGACAATCCTCTAAGAAATGACTCATTCTATTCACTATACTTAGGCAAGTTGTAAGAAATCCAGCGAATTATTTTATCTTCATGTCTTTATGCTTGAGCATTGGCTTTCTCACCGTTATGTCCCGTCTCTGTCCTATAATCATCTAACTTTGTAAATACATCCCAACTCAACACTCCCACACACATCCTTTGTGACGAACCCTGCGGTCTGTGAGTGTCTCCTCTGAGTGTCAACAAAAGTGGCCGCAGAGCTACTTATGTGTTATTTAGTCAAACAAACCACACATTTGGTCTCCTTTCATGTGTTTGTGTCCGTGTCTGACTCTGTGTGTTTGTGTGGAGGGAAGTGTCTCATCCAACACAAACGGGCTTCCCTGTTGACAGTAGAAATTATACCCCTGGATCCAGTCAGCCCTGCAGTACATAGTGCCCTGGTATTCGGAGCCCCAGGCAGAGGCTTTCATCTGGGCTTTGGGAAGACCAGCGACTGGGGCTCTTCAAACACACCAGTGTAATGGCTGTGTGTCAGTGAGATTGGCAAAGTGAAATGGGTGTCCCCCAGGCCAGCACAGAGCCGGAGGGCTGTGGGTGTTAAGCAGAGCGAGGCAGATGGGTGGTTGTGGTGAGGGTGTAGGATGGGTTGTGCTTGGCTACATGCCTCTCTGTGTGTGTGCGCATGTGTGTGCATGTTTGTGGTGGAGTCTAGGATGAGAATGGGTTGTCCATGGGGAGAGAGGGGGAGTTGATTGTAATCTGACATCCTACTGGCTTTTCCCTCCTTCCCTCGGTAGCTGTGTTTAGTGTTTCTATTATGTGTGTGCATGTGACTATAACGAGTGACTAAATACATTATGTGACATCACTACTGAGGCGGTTGAAGAACAGGCACCAGTGACACTAAAATATTAGCTGGATGTAGACAGGGCTCCACCCATAGGAAGCATTGGGGGAAGACCATAGCGTGTGTAGGGGTCTCGCTCTTGAACTTGAGGTGGGGTGACAGAGGGGTGTGTGGGTGCGTGTGCATAGGTTTTATGTGTGTATGTGCATGTGTAGAGGTAGTATACACCCTCTAGCTCCCTATGGGCTTAGCATGTGTAGAGGTAGTATACACCCTCTAGCTCCCTATGGGCTTAGCATGTGTAGAGGTAGTATACACCCTCTAGCTCCCTATGGGCTTAGCATGTGTAGAGGTAGTATACACCCTCTAGCTCCCTATGGGCTTAGCATGTGTAGGAAAGTATGAAAACATCTCACATCTGCGTTATGATAACTTCTGTACTTCGCTCAGCTATTTACAGTGGAAAACACATTTCAGAGGTTTCTGAGGAGAACTGGAATTGTCTCTGTTTTCCACCACTGCTGGTATTATTTCAGCCTTCCACAGAAATATGAGCCCACGTGACAATATTGACAGTGCCATTCAAGGTCGAGGCAAAACATGAGTCAAAGAATATGCTTCACATACAGGATTTAGCTAACTACTTCATTTTCAGAGAGAATACCCATAAACCAAAGCCTCATTGAGAATCTTGAACATGTGAATACAGATCGCTCATTCATATTTGTCAGGATTTGCATAGGCCTAAAATCTATTTATTCTACTCTGGAAGTTGAGTTAATTCATTTAGGAAATGATTTGTGGCATAGGCATATTGTTTCAAACTGATAAAACAAACTTGGTTAATTTCAAGGGATTTACATATTTCATATTTCATATGAACATTAAAGTATGTGGCTCAGTCATGAGAAACATATCCTCATTGAGGTTGCCCAGGTGTTTAAAAAGAATATGGGAAATGGGAAAACCATAAACTCTTGGATGCGTGTCTGCTCTTTGGGGTTTTAGGCTGGATATCTGTAAAACACTTTGACAACTGCTGATGTAAAAAGGCCATGTAAAATACATTTGATTGATTTATTAATTATTGGATTAAAAATGGCATAAAATGAACCTGTAAATGATGGTGGGCTAGTAAAGGGAATATTGAAAATATCAATAAGTACATTGTTGTGATATATCCCTATGTAATGCAATAGTAAACGTAATGCAGCTCTTATGCCCGTTGTTGTTGTTGTTGTTGCGATCGATGAGGTCACTCTCCTCTCAATGCGTCGCAACTCGTGTTCTCCCTGAAAATCGCAATGGGATGAATTGCCCCGACAGACAGCGTAACTGTCTCACAAAGTAACATCAGGGGAACATTAATTGACACGACGTTGTCCATTTTCTGGCCGGAGAACAACGTACATCTTTACAATCTGTAAGTAAGTCTTCTTTTTACAACCTTAATTCGAGTTAAACTAAAATATTTTGAGTGGTGCCAAATAGATACTTGAATAATGTATAGCTTTAAATTAGCCTACTTTGCCACCACAACTTGAAAGTGATAACCAATAAAATTAGATGGACAATTAGATAATAAATACTTGTTAGAGAGAATAAGACAACTAAGCTACGGGAAAGTAAGTTTTTGATTTCCCATTGGTTCTGGTAAAGAAACCATACGCTTGGTAAAAACTGGTAAAACTGATTAAAAAAAAAAAGTAACACAAGGAAACATATCGTCTGTTCTGTGAACATATATTTTTGGGGGGTTGCAGAGAGGTTCTGAGAAAGGTTCCTTGAAAGTTTTCCTGGGAGGATTTTATTGACTTTCTGAGAATAGAAATTATAGGATATTTGAACGTAATTAAATAACGTTCTGACAACATTCTCTAAATGATAATGTTTTGAACGAAATGTAAAGGTTATTTGGAGATTATTTTTTAGAACTTCCTTAACTTTCACTGAATGTTTCAATTATACTTTTAATAACACTACTAGCTTATTACATATATTGAACTCCAAACACAGATAGGACACATGGAAATAAATTTTCTTCGGTTTTAATAATGCAAACATTTTTTTTTTTTTTATTGTGGCAAGGTGTCAATGAGATTCAAACCCATGATCTTCTGTTGTCTATTCATTGAATTATTCCACTGCGTCACCATGGTGGAGCTAGCATGCCATGTGTTTTTTTACTTATACAAAGCAGCTAATTTGAGACTATTCAAACAGACCCCATTTCAAAGGAAACAAGCGCTCATTAAGATTAGGTGTGGCCAAGAGTGAATCTTTACCACTGCTACCTACACCTGGCTACTAGCAGAGCCTTGTCTGGCAGCGAAACAGTTCATTCAGCTGCATTTACTACATTTAAAAAAATCTGAGCTGATATGGCTGACTTGATTAAACAAATGTGGTTTCTACTGACAATTGAGATGTACAAACTATGGCATAAGGGGACAACGAGCGCATAAGAGTCCATCTGTAATTTCGAATGAGACATTAATGAGCGAGCTAGGACGGACGTAGTCAATATAACTATTTGTTTAGCACTTTTGAAATGTACAGAGCAGAATTCAGAACATGGGCCATTCTTACAGCATTCTCCCTGTACACCAAGTCAGAACCGTGGGATAAATAAAGGGGGCATATATGCAGACAATGAAAGGTCTTCCAATATTTGATGATTACATTTATCTAAAACAGGCTATAGGTTACATGTGCACCACCAAGTCAGAACAGTAGGCTAAATTATGAGGGGGAAAGGAACCAGATTATTAGGGTGAAGCACATGGGCTACTATCAGCTTACTACACAACATACACTTAGTATTACTTTCTTAGCTACAATGTACATATCTCCCTTACATCATCTATGTAGCAGCATACAATACATTTTTGGACTCCTTGTTGTGCTATGCTCACTTGGACAGGAAGGTGGGGTGGCGGTCCTTCATGGGCAAATTTTGTCATCAAACTTTGTCATCCAAGTCTGGCAGTCTCCGGATTTATGGTGCTTTCAAGACAACTGGGACTTTGGAAAAAAAACAAGGTCGAATCATGACGTCAGTGATCTTCAGGTCAGAGCTCTAGAAAGAGGCCTAAATTCCCGACCTGTTATTCTGAGTTTGATGACCGTTCAAAACATATTTTCCCAGTCAGAGCTCGGTTTATTCTGAGTTTCCAGTTGTCTTGAACTGGAAGTCTGAGATTTTTCAGTTGTTTTGAATGTGGCAGACGTTATGCTGGATTGACAGCATGGCCAATGTATTCAACATTTTATGGTCCATGGTGTTGAATGTTTATCCTTTTAAGCTTGGAAAAGAGACCCTTAAAACCCAGACTTGGACCACACACCCACTCCACTGAATAGCAGGCTAGTGATTGCCAACTTGTTGTGTAATGTTTATGTCCAAAGGCCGATGAGCACTGATACGTTTTATCTATAATTTCCATTCCCATAACAAGAATTGAAAAGGATTTGCCAGTAGGTTGTCGACTTGATTCATGATGATGACTGCTAGCTTGCTAGCTAAGATTTTGAAATTATGATGTTGACATGATCAGTCCAATCAAAGCTACGGTAGATATAACCTGATTTTACATAATTTTATCTGTGGTCAATGACCTTGAGCAATCTTGTATGGGCACTTCTAATGTAACTCTATAGCAGCACCCTAGGGGCTTGAATTTTTCAATCTCTACATGTCGATTTTGCAGTGACATAGTGTCTCCATGAGTGACAGAACACTGAGCCACTCACGGTGCAAAGCAAGACCATGAGACCATGTTTGTATGCGGCTTTATTAACTCAATGAATTAAATGTTTTACATTGTTTTTAAACCAACATTTTTTTTATTTTTTATTTATTTAACCAGGCAGGCTAGTTGAGAACAAGATCTCATTTACAACTGTGACCTGGCCAAGATAAAGCAAAGCAGTGCGACACAAACAACAACACAGAGTTACACATGGAATAAACAAACATACAGTCAATAACACAATAGAGAGAAAAAAAGGACTTCATGCCAAAATAACATGCAAAACAGGCAAAAAATTGTGGGAAATATACAGTACCAGTCAAAAGTTTGGACACACCTACTCATTCAAGGGTTTTTCTTTATTTTTACTATTTTATATGTTGTAGAATAATAGTGAAGACATCAGAACTATGAAATAACACATATGGAATCTTGTAGTAACAAAAAAAGTGTTCAAACAAATCAAAATATATTTTAGATTCTTCAAAGTAGCCACCCTTTGCCATGATGACATCTTTTCACACTCTTGGCATTCTCTCAACCAGTTTCATGAGGTAGTCACCTAGAATGTCATTTTCTTGTGTTCTCTAACCCTTTAAGTCATTATTGGGCCTTATGTACCAATTATTTATGGAGATATGGCCATGTGAATCCTATCCAATATGGCCCCATGGGGATGGTTGGCAACCAGTTCGGGGTAATATTCAAATCACATTTTATTTATGGAGATATGGCCATGTGAATCCTGTCCAATATGGCCCCATGGGGATGGTTGGCAACCAGTTCGGGGTAATATTCAAATCAAATCACATTTTATTTGTCACATGCGCTGTATACAACGTGAATTACTTACTTACAAGTCCTTAACCGACAATACAGAAGGGCAGTGCAGTTAAAATGTGATTTACATTTTGATGAGATTTCCACACTATAAAGTTGAAATAACACTGAAATTGTGAAAATGATGATAATACCCTTTTTATATAAGAGCTGTTTGAAAGAAATGCCTTGAATGACAATAGATCTGTTATTTGCATTTATAAACCGGGTTGTTCAAGCCCTGAATGCTGATTGGCTGGAAGAGACCATATATAATGGGTATGTTTGTATTTATTTATGTCTATTTCTGTTAGTAATCAGTTTATAATAGCAATAAGGAAACTCAGAGGTTTGTGGTATATGGCCAATATACCACGGCTAAGAGCTGTGTCCAGGCACTCTGCGTTGCGTAGTGCATAAGAACAGCCCTTAGCCATGGTATATTGGCCATGTACCATACCCCCTCGGGCCTTATTGCTTAAATATCCTCCTACATTGCTGCTGGCCCCTCATTGTTTGCAGCATGCAGAGTTAAGATACCAAAGACCAAACATTTCTCACTTTAAAGCAATGAGAAAAAGCAAGATCAATTATGCAGTAGCTGGCTGCAAGGCAGCAAATGTTTCTTTGCATTGTTTTCCATCCAACAATAACGTTGTCTGATTTGGTCAGAGAAATTCAATCCATGGGCATATGAGCACACTTCGCATTGGACTGCATTACAAATCAGGCTATGTATAGATACACATGTGGATTTACCAGCAGCTTGATCCTCCATCCACCCATCTGTCACCCGGCAGTGGCAGTAGTGTCTTGAGTGTCTTGAGCAGTCTTTTCCCAAACTCGGCCCTAGGGGCCCCAAGTGTTGCACGTTTTGGTTTTTGCCCTAACACTACACAGCTGATTCAAATGATCAAAGCTTGATGATTAGTTGAATCAGTTGTCCAGTGCTAGGGCAAAGACCAAAACGGGCCCCCTGTTGGTTCCAAGGACCGAGTTAGGGAAACCCTGGTCTAGAGACAGTTATTCATCTATATATTATTTAAAGTAAATAACATGCAATTCATGGGTCACATGTTTCATTTTGAATGTTATTTTGAAGACTGATGTCCGACTAAAAGTTCACCTTTACTCAATGCAAACTGTGGCTTGGAAACAAGCCAGGTGAAATGTCACATCATTAGCTGATTCTTATATATGTATACCAAAAAATAAAATGTCAATAGAAAACAGCTTAAACAAACGCAAATGCGGCTACTTTGCTCTTATTCTGGCTGCAGTGTTTGATGTGACTGTGTTAGCCAAAGTTGACTAGCTAGCAAGCTAGAGATGAGAACTTTGCCAGCCATCATGGCAACGGAATATTTAGAACCAACGACTGGGCTGTGTCCATATATTTAGGAGAAAAAGACTTCACAACTGGGTCACGTCTCTGGCAACCTAATCTACAGAATGAACGACCAGCCACCTTGGTTAGCAACCCTAGATTTGTGTTTGGACTATATCTCGTGGAAGGATGAAATAGTATGAGTAAATTCATCAAAATAAAGTTTTTACTGAAATTTTCAATCATTATTTGAATCTGTTGGTAACCCGTTGTATAAAATAGATAATGCCCTCGAAGCCGGTGTTTGGGGGATATATTGGCTTCGAGGGCATTATCATTTAAGAAAACAACTATGCCATCATTATGTCAAATTTATTTTTTAGAAAGATGACTATGTTGCTATTAGCTAGCCAAGTTCGTCCAAATAGCTAGCAATGCTAATGTTAACTAGCTAAAATTGCAGCGGCCTATAGTATGCCCTGTAGATAATCATGGTTTACTGCAATGAATAGACAGTAGACAGGGTATAGGCCAGAATGATCCACCCTGCAAACAGGCTGTTCTGGGACCTGTCTGCATCTTCTGGTGACCTATTGAAAACAGTAAAAAAAAATATATAGCAAATTAGGATGCATGATGTATTTTGATGACAAAAGTCTACACACCTGTGGAAGTTCGCTGCTTTCAGGGTTCAACTCCAGCTCCAACTGACAGGTTGAAAACCATGTGACTTTGTTTTTTTCCTAAGGGGTAAGGTGGTGGGTTTTAGACTTCAATCAGCCAATCAGTGCTGTATATGTAAATATAAAATCTAATTTGTATCCCCACGCCCACACTGTCGGCCTGAGCAAGGAGGCCCAGGGATATCAATTATTAAAAATATATTTTGGGGTTATATTCAATAAATAAACACACACAATGATTGATTAGACGTTCAAGGATATATTACAAATAAAAAGACTGCATGGGTTTTAAAACTGTGCGATGGCACTGTTGCTAAGGACTTGTTCTAGCTGTGTGTAAAATTTGGTACCTCACAACGTCCACAATTCCCCTCAAATTTGTCACGTGCTTCTCGGAGCTTCCTACTTCTTATTTTGGATGTTGGAAATACAACTTTGTTTCATTCATGTGCTTTTTGGTCGGAACAATATTCAACCAATAAGATTTGAACTAGTTTGATAAGCTAACAAAAGTTGCTTATAGTAAAGTTAGCTAGCTTGCTTAACATTGACAATATGGTAAAACTAGCTACATTACCCATATTGTATTTGTCAAAAACCGACTTGTTGTCATCTGTTGGTGAAACTCGGCAACTCGGACAACAACATTTTCTCGGTGACCCCTTGTAATTCCGATTTGGAGAGTCATTCAAGTGAAACTTCCCGGTCCGATAACTCTGATAGCACGTTAACACAGCATTAGCTGCTGGACAAAACACTGACTGAACAATTATAGCCTGTATTTCAGTTTATTTGTATTCATTGCACCTTATTTGTCCTTAGTACAACTGTGCAAAAAAAAAACTGAAATGTAATAAAGTTATTTTTTAAGCAAATGTTCTGCTATTCTACACATTTAGCCATGGTTTATGCCTTTGGGTTTTGGTTGGGGGCCTCCCCACTTGCCGCCAGAAATAATAATCATAATAATAATTGGGCTGAGGTCAATGTTCCCTTTAGGCTGCGCCACAGTAGCCCGAGACTGCCGCGCAGAAATATCATCCCCCAGAGAGAAACACAAGATTGAACTTCATTCAACTTTCTAGCGCAGTGGTCACCAACCGGTTGATCATGTTTACAGCATGAGCGGTCGTGAGTAGATGCGCTTGTTTTGAGAACAAAGCGGGAGCTGCATGTAGCCACATGTGCACATTTTGTTCATATCCTTTGCTAGTTGGTGAGTTAGTAGCCCAGTTATAGATCATTTGTAGTCAGCAATAGAAGTGATTGCTTCAAGAGAAGAGGACATAACATATACGTTTGTAGACATCTTTGAAAAGTGAGTCAGATAAAGAGCTTTTTTTTGTCTTAAAGGGACAGTTTTGTATTTTGAGATAAACAGGTTAATGTCAAGCCCTGCATGTTTTTTTTTCTCCAAAAGTCTCATGGAATGTAGGCCTACATTTAACACCACACATTGGCTGCTACTGTTTTCTGGATGATAGAACAGCTATTTCCATGTTATAATGCTATGGGATGCATTTTCTCCATTGTTTTTTACCGTAGGCCACTCTGGTAGGCCTACATTATAATCAAATAGCCACAGTAGCCTACATGGCCACTGTTAAAGCTGTAACTTAAAGTGGATACAGCCTCAGTGTTCACAGTAAAACTGTAACTTAAAGAGGGTACAGCCTCAGTGTTCACAGTAAACCTGTAACTTAAAGTGGGTACAGCCTCAGTGTTCACAGTAAACCTGTAACTTAAAGCGGATACAGCCTCAGTGTTCACAGTAAAACTGTAACTTAAAGAGGGTACAGCCTCAGTGTTCACAGTAAAACTGTAACTTAAAGTGGGTACAGCCTCAGTGTTCACAGTAAAACTGTAACTTAAAGAGGGTACAGCCTCAGTGTTCACAGTAAACCTGTAACTTAAAGTGGGTACAGCCTCAGTGTTCACAGTAAAACTGTAACTTAAAGTGGGTACAGCCTCAGTGTTCACAGTAAAACTGTAACTTAAAGAGGGTACAGCCTCAGTGTTCACAGTAAACCTGTAACTTAAAGTGGGTACAGCCTCAGTGTTCACAGTAAAACTGTAACTTAAAGAGGGTACAGCCTCAGTGTTCACAGTAAACCTGTAACTTAAAGAGGGTACAGCCTCAGTGTTCACAGTAAACCTGTAACTTAAAGTGGGTACAGCCTCAGTGTTCACAGTAAACCTGTAACTTAAAGTGGGTACAGCCTCAGTGTTCACAGTAAACCTGTAACTTAAAGCGGATACAGCCTCAGTGTTCACAGTAAACCTGTAACTTAAAGCGGATACAGCCTCAGTGTTCACAGTAAACACGTGCTGGAAGTTGCACAGAATTTTCACAATGTTCAAGTTTACGCTCAGCAGACCTGAAATTTGCTCAGTGCCCAATTTTTTTTTGAGGGACCATTGGTTGTGGGTCCCCTGGAGGTCAATAATAAGCACTGACTAGCACTGGTGTGCAGAGTGAGACAGGCATGTGCAAAGGCTATTTTCATATTGATGGAGAAAATAGGATTGTCATTGGGGGTGGATAGGAAAGAAAGGAAGATTGATCAAGATTGAACCAAACACGTGTTCTGTAGAATAGCCTAATTCTAGCGGGCTAATTGATTTTGTCAAATGTAGGCTTAAATAATTCCTTTGGTGTATGGCTTTTATTTCAATGCATGTGTCGGATTTATCTGGCATAGTTTGCATTCACAGTCAGCTGTTTTATGATCCGTTTACTTTCACATTGATGTCGGTATTTCACATTGATGTTGGTATTTCACATTGATGTTGGTATTTCACATTGATGTCGGTATTTCACATTGATGTCGGTATTTCACATTGATGTTGGTATTTCACATTGATGCTGGTATTTCACATTGATGTCGGTATTTCACATTGATGTCGGTATTTCACATTGATGTCAGTATTTCACATTGATGTCGGTATTTCACATTGATGTCGGTATTTCACATTGATGTCGGTATTTCACATTGATGTCGGTATTTCACATTGATGTCGGTATTTCACATTGATGTCGGTATTTCACATTGATGTCGGTATTTCACATTGATGTCGGTATTTCATATTGATGTTGGTATTTCACATTGATGTTGGTATTTCACATTGATGTTGGTATTTCATATTGATGTTGGTATTTCACATTGATGTTGGTATTTCACATTGATGTCGGTATTTCACATTGATGTCGGTATTTCACATTGATGTCGGTATTTCACATTGATGTCGGTATTTCACATTGATGTCGGTATTTCACATTGATGTCGGGTATTTCACATTGATGTCGGTATTTCACATTGATGTCGGTATTTCACATTGATGTCAGTATTTCACATTGATGTCGGTATTTCACATTGATGTCGGTATATCACATTGATGTCAGTATTTCACATTGATGTCGGTATTTCACATTGATGTCGGTATTTCACATTGATGTCGGTATTTGGAGTCGGTATTTCACATTGATGTCGGTATTTCACATTGATGTCGGTATTTCACATTGATGTCGGTATTTCACATTGATGTCGGTATTTCACATTGATGTCAGTATTTCACATTGATGTCGGTATTTCACATTGATGTCAGTATTTCACATTGATGTCAGTATTTCACATTGATGTCGGTATTTCACATTGATGTCAGTATTTCACATTGATGTCAGTATTTCACATTGATGTCGGTATTTCACATTGATGTCAGTATTTCACATTGATGTCAGTATTTCACATTGATGTCGGTATTTGGAGTCGGTATATCACATTGATGTCGGTATTTCACATTGATGTCGGTATTTCACATTGATGTCAGTATTTCACATTGATGTCAGTATTTCACATTGATGTCGGTATTTGGAGTCGGTATTTCACATTGATGTCGGTATTTGGAGTCGGTATTTCACATTGATGTCGGTATTTGGAGTCGGTATTTCACATTGATGTCGGTATTTCACATTGATGTCAGTATTTCACATTGATGTCAGTATTTGGAGTCGGTATATCACATTGATGTCGGTATTTCACATTGATGTCAGTATTTGGAGTCGGTATATCACATTGATGTCAGTATTTGGAGTCGGTATATCACATTGATGTCGGTATTTGGAGTCGGTATATCACATTGATGTCGGTATTTGGAGTCGGTATATCACATTGATGTCGGTATTTGGAGTCGGTATATCACATTGATGTCGGTATTTGGAGTCGGTATATCACATTGATGTCGGTATTTGGAGTCGGTATATCACATTGATGTCGGTATTTGGAGTCGGTATTTCACATTGATGTCGGTATTTGGAGTCGGTATATCACATTGATGTCGGTATTTGGAGTCGGTATATCACATTGATGTCGGTATTTGGAGTCGGTATTTCACATTGATGTCGGTATTTGGAGTCGGTATTTCACATTGATGTCGGTATTTGGAGTCGGCCTTGATAGTGTGTTCTATTTCATGGTGCACTGTTCCCACAAATAGGCGTAATTAGTCAAGGTAACCTATGTCTGATGAGGTTGAGTAGTACATCATACACACACCATCCCACAAACCTTTAAACCTAATATTGAGATGATAACGTCCGGGGGACATGTTTGGTTTTGCTGTTCTCCAAATAGCATTTGGACGTTTGGAAATGGTGTAGACGTACAGTAAAATGAGCTTCATCTGGTGGGTGTCTCCACACACCCCACTTTGCCACACCCTATGTTTAGCTGAACTGATGCCGCAGCAGCCCCCCCCCCCCCCAAACTACTTCCCACGGTTATGGCTTTGATAAGATAGGGGACAATTGAGTGGAATGTACCATGTTGGACCATCTAGTCCATGTTGAGTCATTTCACCATTAAAACATGTCCTGACATGAATCCCTTGCAGAGGAAGTCAGATCCCAGTGTTCCGCTGTAAGGATGTTGAGCCCCCTACACCCCCTATTGGTCGTCTGGATGTACCTCCTGGTCTCCAACCACGCCTTCCCCGTATACAACAACGGCTTCTTCTACCATGACGTTATGGACGGCGATGGCAACGGAGAGAGTATGTAATACAGTATTTTCATAAATACACAAATAACCTGTTCACACTAATCTGAGCCAAGCTGTACTGGGCTGACCTGACGATACATCCACCAACATTTTCTGAAACTGCTGGAAAAGAGAATGTGAAAAGAAAATACCAGTTTTAGCACAGTTTGTTTTGGATTGGCACGATAATGTTAAAAGGGTATAATGATCTTAAGTGGAGCCTCTTCATATATAGGATCAAAGACCATCCCATTGCGTGTGACAAGCCTGACCATGCCTAAGTTGTAGCAGACAACACACCATCTAGAGTGGTATTCATTTATACAATATGTGCTACACAGTATGTTTTGTCAGTACACATGCAAAACTGAGAGCAGGTTAGATTTTATAGACACACCATTCCCAAGAGTTCCAAAAAGGGTCTGATTACATGGGAAGACCCAAGTACAGTGGCTTGTGAAAGTATTCACCCCCCTTTGCATTTTTCCTATTTTATTGCCTTACAACCTGGAATTAAAATAGATTTTTGGGGGGGTTTGTATGATTTGATTTACACAACATGTCTACCACTTTGAAGATGCAAAAACATTTTGTGGGGTGAAACAAACAAGAAATAAGACAACTTGAGCATGCATAACTATTCACCCCCCAAGTCAATACTTTGTAGAGTCACCTTTTGCAGCAATTACAGCTGTAAGTCTCTTGGGGTATGTCTCTATAAGCTTGGCACATCTAGCCACTGGGATTTTTTGCCCATTCTTCAAGGCAAAACTGCCGTGGTCCGTGGGACGTTCAAAGTTTGGGATATTTTTTTATAACCCAACCCTGATCCTGTACTTCTCCACAACGTTGTCCCTGAACTGTTTGAATAGCTCCTTGGTCTTCATGGTGCCCCTTGCTTAGTGGTGCCCCTTGCTTAGTGGTGCCCCTTGCTTGGTGGTGCCCCTTGCTTAGTGGTGCCCCTTGCTTAGTGGTGTCCCTTGCTTAGTGGTGTTGCTGACTCTGGGGCTTTTCAGAACCGGTGTATACAGTGCCTTGCGAAAGTATTCGGCCCCCTTGAACTTTGCGACCTTTTGCCACATTTCAGGCTTCAAACATAAAGATATAAAACTGTATTTTTTAGTGAAGAATCAACAACAAGTGGGACACAATCATGAAGTGGAACGACATTTATTGGATATTTCAAACTTTTTAACAAATCAAAAACTTAAAAATTGGGCGTGCAAAATTATTCAGCCCCTTTACTTTCAGTGCAGCAAACTCTCTCCAGATGTTCAGTGAGGATCTCTGAAGATAATTGGTTGCACCAGATCTTATTTAGGGGCTTCATAGCAAAGGGGGTGAATACATATGCACTCACCACTTTTTTATAAATGTTTATTATTTATTTTTTTCAAACTTTTTTCTTCACTTCACCAATTTGAACTATTTTTGAACTATTTTGTCCATTACATGGAATCCAAATAAAAATCCATTTAAATTACAGGTTGTAATGCAACAAAATAGGAAAAACACCAATGGGGGTGAATACTTTTGCAAGGCCCTGTACACTGAAGACCCAGGTTCTTTCTTAATACAGGGGCTCTGGTTTGATCACATGGTCAGGAAAAGTTCCTGGCTCCTATCCAGTATCTACTCTACTGCATAACTCTTATCTATCCTGTGTCCTGTCCTTGTCTGTTTCTTCTCCAGTCTACATTAAGAGGGTGCGTCTCCACGTGGAGTCCACCCAGCCCTCGGTGTCAGCAGCCAGGGGCAGTAACATCACCCTGCCCTGTCACTACCGCTACGAGCCCGAGATCAACGGCCCCCGCCGGACCCGGGTCAAATGGTCTTGGCTACCCGCCAACGGTGCGGGTAAGACCGCCCACGAAACAGACGTAATGGTCGCCATGGGCAACCGTCACCGTAGCTACGGCAGCTTCCAGGGGCGTGTGCGCCTGCATCGGGCGGCACCGGGGGACATGTCCTTGGTGATCAACGAGCTGCACCAGAACGACACGGGCCGCTACCGCTGTGAGATCATCGACGGGCTAGAAGACGAGAGCGTGACGGTGGAGCTGGAGCTGCGAGGTGTGTGTTTCTGTCTGTCTGTCAGCTCCCTCAGCTCTACACAACAGAACACAGGGTTCACTCCGTTCAATCGAGGGATGTGACGAATGTTAAAATGTTCTTAACATTTAAACAGACATTTTTTAATAGTTTAAACATTTAAATTATAATATACAGTACAAGAATCTGAAATATTTTTATTTTTAAATTTTTTAACACTTTTTTGGTTACCACATGATTCCATATATGTTATTTCATAGTTTTGATGTCTTCACTATTATTCTACAATGTAGAATTGTAACATACATAAAAACCCTTGAATGAGTAGGTTTGACTGGTACTGTATATATCTTTTAAAACATGTGAATTCACAATAATGGTCCTGCATATGACCACTAGGGGGCAATGCAGTTCAATCTACCTCAGTCATGGCTACCAGACGGCACTTACTGCTGTCCCTCACCCACTCAGCAATGATGGTAGTTAATTACGTTTTTAGGCTCTCTGCTGTGCATCAGTAGGCAGTACATGGGACTTCATATCCCACTTCTCGTCAACGTCATGGCTCATTGCAGTGATGTATGACAGCGTGTTCATAGACGTCCAACAATTTGTTGTTAATGCCATGTATAGGGTGTATGACATTGAGAGCTTGAGCTGTGTACTTGCAGAGCAATCATTGTACAATTTCTCCCTCCGGGCCGTCAATGTTTTTCAACATGGCATCTATATGCCATCGGGGCATTGAAGTGGACATCCTCTACCATTGACAATGGCTGCATATCAACTGCAATCATTTCTGTAATCAGTGCTGTGACTTTTTTCACTCCATCCTTTATTGCACTTCTTTCGTGTGAAGAGCATTTCTAAGGTCTGTTGTTGGGGGCAGCAATGACTTGGGTCTCAAGGTGCCCTTTTCAGATGGTTCAGCATTGCACCTGTACTTCCACTGTAGCTCAAATCCACCTCACAAAGTTTGCATTTCACCAGCTTCTCATTGGACTTCTCAAAGTATTGCCACACAGGACTTCGCTGCTGTCGCGTCCCTGTCTCACTCTCTGCCATTTTCCCAACTGTTAACAATGATGGGAGTGCGGAGCGCTTTATATCCGTGGCAAATCATTTGAAATATGCATATCTCTTCCTAACCTTACGGCATTGCTGCATTAGGTATTCGTTGTTTCCCTTTAAGATGATGATCGGAACCTTTTTAGTGGTAGTTTTGTGATAACTGCACTGTGTTTAAAAAAAATTAAATAATAGGTTAGTTAGTTTCTCTAAACGGTAACGATCCCAATTTTGTTGAAACGTTTAAACGTTCACATCCCTAGTTTCAGCGATGGTCTACTTATTACTACAATCTATTGTTTTTATTTTTGTTGTTGTTGTGTGATTTGGATTAATCCCCTCTACCACACGGAACCCCACTAATCTACTGACGGAACGCAAGAGGTAGCTAACAACAGACCTCCATCCTATGCTAGCTTGCTACCGATGCCCTGGCTAGCTGTCTAAATCACCAACCAACCTCTCCACTCACCGGACCCTTTTGATCACTCGACTAAGCATGCCTCTCCTTAATGTCAATATGTCTTGTCCATTTCTGTTCTTGTTAGTGTTTATTGGCTTATTTCACTGTAGAGCCTCTAGTCCTGCTCACTATACCTTATCCAACCTATTAGTTCCACCACCCACACATGCAATGACATCTCCTGGTTTCAACGATGTTTCTAGAGACAATATCTCTCTCTTCATCACTCAATACCTAGGTTTACCTCCACTATATTCACATCCTACCATACATTTGTCTGTACATTATACCTTGATGCTATTTTATCGCCCCCAGAAATCTCCTTTTACTCTATGTTCCAGACGTTCTAGACGACCAATTCTCATAGCTTTTAGCCGTACCCTTATTCTACTCCTCCTATGTTCCTCTGGCGATGTAGAGGTGAATCCAGGCCCTGCAGTGCCTAGCTCCACTCCTATTCCCCAGGCGCTCTCTTTTGACGACTTCTGTAACCGTAATAGCCTTGGTTTCATGCATGTTAACATTAGAAGCCTCCTCCCTAAGTTTGTTCTATTCACTGCTTTAGCACACTCTGCCAACCCGGATGTTCTAGCTGTGTCTGAATCCTGGCTTAGGAAGACCACCAAAAACTCAGACATTTTAATTCCAAACTACAACATTTTCAGACAAGATAGAACTGCCAAAGGGGGCGGTGTTGCAATCTACTGCAAAGATAGGACAGAACTCTGCAGGCTACTATCCAGGTCTGTACCCAAACAATTTGAACTTCTACTTTTAAAAATCCACCTCTCTAAAAACAAGTCTCTCACCGTTGCCGCCTGCTATAGACCACCCTCTGCCCCCAGCTGTGCTCTGGACACCATATGTGAACTGATTGCCCCCCATCTATCTTCAGAGTTCGTGCTGCTAGGCGACCTAAACTGGAACATGCTTAACACCCCAGCCATCCTACAATCTAAACTTGATGCCCTCAATCTCACACAAATAATCAATGAACCTACCAGGTACCTCCCCAAAACCTTGAACACGGGCACCCTCATAGATATCATCCTAACCAACTTCCCCTCTAAATACACCTCTGCTGTCTTCAACCAAGATCTCAGCGATCACTGCCTCATTGCCTGCATCCGTAATGGGTCAGCGGTCAAACGACCTCCACTCATCACTGTAAAACGCTCCCTGAAACACTTCTGCGAGCAGGCCTTTCTAATCGACTTGGCCGGGGTATCCTGGAAGGATATTGATCTCATCCCGTCAGTAGAGGATGCCTGGATATTTTTTTTAAATGCCTTCCTAACCATCTTAAATAAACATGCCCCATTTAAGAAATTTAGAACCAGGAACAGATATAGCCCTTGGTTCTCCCCAGACCTGACTGCCCTTAACCAACACAAAAACATCCTATGGCGATCTGCATTAGCATCGAACAGCCCCCGTGATATGCAGCTGTTCAGGGAAGCTAGAAATCATTATACACAGGCAGTTAGAAAAGCCAAGGCTAGCTTTTTCAAGCAGAAATTTGCTTCCTGCAACACTAACTCAAAAGAGTTCTGGGACACTGTAAAGTCCATGGAGAATAAGAACACCTCCTCCCAGCTGCCCACTGCACTGAAGATAGGAAACACTGTCACCACTGATAAATCCACCATAATTGAGAATTTCAATAAGCATTTTTCTACGGCTGGCCATGCTTTCCACCTGGCTACTCCTACCCCGGACAACAGCACTGCACCCCCAACAGCAACTCGCCCAAGCCTTCCCCATTTCTCCTTCTCCCAAATCCATTCAGCTGATGTTCTGAAAGAGCTGCAAAATCTGGACCCCTACAAATCAGCCGGGCTAGACAATCTGGACCCTTTCTTTCTAAAATTATCTGCCGAAATTGTTGCCACCCCTATTACTAGCCTGTTCAACCTCTCTTTCGTGTCGTCTGAGATTCCCAAAGATTGGAAAGCAGCTGCGGTCATCCCCCTCTTCAAAGGGGGGGACACTCTTGACCCAAACTGCTACAGACCTATATCTATCCTACCGTGCCTTTCTAAGGTCTTCGAAAGCCAAGTCAACAAACAGATTACCGACCATTTCGAATCTCACCATACCTTCTCTGCTATGCAATCTGGTTTCAGAGCTGGTCATGGGTGCACCTCAGCCACGCTCAAGGTCCTAAACGATATCTTAACCGCCATCGATAAGAAACATTACTGTGCAGCCGTATTCATTGATCTGGCCAAGGCTTTCGACTCTGTCAATCACCATATCCTCATCGGCAGACTCGACAGCCTTGGTTTCTCAAATGATTGCCTCGCCTGGTTCACCAACTACTTCTCTGATAGAGTTCAGTGTGTCAAATCGGAGGGTCTGCTGTCCGGACCTCTGGCAGTCTCTATGGGGGTGCCACAGGGTTCAATTCTTGGACCGACTCTCTTCTCTGTATACATCAATGAGGTCGCTCTTGCTGCTGGTGAGTCCCTGATCCACCTCTACGCAGACGACACCATTCTGTATACTTCCGGCCCTTCTCTGGACACTGTGTTAACAACCCTCCAGGCAAGCTTCAATGCCATACAACTCTCCTTCCGTGGCCTCCAATTGCTCTTGAATGCAAGTAAAACTAAATGCATGCTCTTCAACCGATCGCTGCCTGCACCTACCCGCCTGTCCAACATCACTACTCTGGACGGCTCTGACTTAGAATACGTGGACAACTACAAATACTTAGGTGTCTGGTTAGATTGTAAACTCTCCTTCCAGACCCATATCAAACATCTCCAATCCAAAGTTAAATCTAGAATTGGCTTCCTATTTCGCAACAAAGCATCCTTCACTCATGCTGCCAAACATACCCTTGTAAAACTGACCATCCTACCAATCCTCGACTTTGGCGATGTCATTTACAAAATAGCCTCCAATACCCTACTCAACAAATTGGATGCAGTCTATCACAGTGCAATCCGTTTTATCACCAAAGCCCCATATACTACCCACCATTGCGACCTGTACGCTCTCGTTGGCTGGCCCTCGCTTCATACTCGTCGCCAAACCCACTGGCTCCATGTCATCTACAAGACACTGCTAGGTAAAGTCCCCCCTTATCTCAGCTCGCTGGTCACCATAGCATCTCCCACCTGTAGCACACGCTCCAGCAGGTATATCTCTCTAGTCACCCCCAAAACCAATTCTTTCTTTGGCCGCCTCTCCTTCCAGTTCTCTGCTGCCAATGACTGGAACGAACTACAAAAATCTCTGAAACTGGAAACACTTATCTCCCTCACTAGCTTTAAGCACCAACTGTCAGAGCAGCTCACAGATTACTGCACCTGTACATAGCCCACCTATAATTTAGCCCAAACAACTACCTCTTTCCCAACTGTATTTAATTTTTATTTATTTATTTATTTTGCTCCTTTGCACCCCATTATTTTTTTATTTCTACTTTGCACATTCTTCCATTGCAAAACTACCATTCCAGTATTTTACTTGCTATATTGTATTTACTTTGCCATCTTGGCCTTTTTTGCCTTTACCTCCCTTCTCACCTCATTTGCTCACATTGTATATAGACTTGTTTATACTGCATTATTGACTGTATGTTTGTTTTTACTCCATGTGTAACTCTGTGTCGTTTTATCTGTCGAACTGCTTTGCTTTATCTTGGCCAGGTCGCAATTGTAAATGAGAACTTGTTCTCAACTTGCCTACCTGGTTAAATAAAGGTAAAATAAATTTTAAAAAAAAATTAAATGACCTTCAACCTATTGTCCTTACGAGTGTCATGAATGGCATTTGTCACTGAAATGTACAGTTGCTGGATCCTATAGCACTTTAACCCCTCCAGCAAATGTCTCACTTTATCCCTGTTATAGGAGTGGTATTTCCCTACCATTCCAAGATGGGACGCTACCATTTCAACTTCCTGGGGGCCCAGCGTGCGTGTGAGGAGCAGGACTCAACCCTGGCCACCTTTGAGCAGCTCTTCGCCGCCTGGGATGAGGGGCTAGACTGGTGCAACGCCGGCTGGTTAGCTGACGGGACGGCTCAGTACCCAATCACCACGCCGCGGGAGGCCTGTGGGGGCGTGGACTTAGCCTCCGGTCTCCGTAGTTATGGACAACGCCACCGCCACCTCCACCGCTTTGATGCCTTCTGTTTCTCAGCCGCCCCCAAGGGTCAGTGTGCGTGTCGCTCTCCATGAAACATCTCGCCTCGGAAACAAGACACATGCAAAACACTTACGCAAACAATAAGTGTAACAGGAGAAATGTGAATGATTGGAATTGTCCAACTTGTTTTAATCTGTCCTCTCCTTCGACTTGCTCAGAACTTACTAGAATCTCCTGTCTCTCTTTTCCATCATAGGGACAGTTTACTTCCTGAAAGGTCCCCGTAAGCTCAACTTCACCGAAGCGGTGGCGGCGTGCACCACAGACGGCGGTCTCATCGCAAAGGTGGGCCAGCTCTATGCCGCCTGGCGGTTCATGGGATTGGACCGCTGCGACGCAGGCTGGTTGGCTGATGGGAGCATCCGTTACCCCATTGCAAAGGCCCGCCCTAACTGCGGCCCTTCAGAACCGGGGGTGCGGAATTTGGGATTCCCCCCTCTGCATCAGAAATACAGTGTCTACTGCAATCGGTAAACCTCCCCTCAACTTCCACTCAACAAAAACCAGAGGACAATAATAGTAAAGAGCACAACTACAGTACAACAGAAAGCACATACAACTTCCCCATTCATCACAAACGGTGCACTGTTACACAACCCTTGCCTGGATGCTAGTTAGCATTAGCCAGTTCTGCTATCACAGTGTCCACTTTATAGTTCTAGTGAACTGTCGACATCTCCTCATACTGTACATAATATCAGTCATACCGCCACTCCCCACTGAGACGCCAACCAGAACTTAGTGTTGTATTGCCAGGTTTGTGTCACAGTAAAGGGTCGTTACATTTCAGACTCAGGGAAGGTGTTCAACCACTGCAAGGCCCGCTGCCCTCATAATGCTTTGCCAGTGATTTTGTTGTCCAACCAAGCTCTTTCCCTTGGTGTTTTGTTGAACTGTATGTAGCTATCTCATTGTTCCTGCAGCACTTTCAGTTCAATGTATGTAATTCATAGTTTTAGGCACATTTCTGGATATTTGGATTATCCTTCTATGTTAAAATGTTTTTCTTGTTTTGTATAAGGATGGAATTGGAATGATGCATTTGATGACGATGGGGGTATATAGACATGTCATGATGGAAGGTGTTTTGACAGTATCTGATGACCACCCCTTGTAGAGAGCACGGTGTTGAAGTGTTCCATCCATATTATGCGACTTTAATCAAGTTATGTGACATGAATAACCTTTCGAACAAATTAATGATGTCCTCCCTTTGACGTTATCACTTGCGTCGGCAGGATTGTGGGTTCAGTACCTGGGGCCACCCATACGCAAAATGTATTCACGCAAGACTGTAAGGCTCTTGAGACAAAAGCGTCGACTAAATGGCATATATATTAAATGGAATAAAATCATGTTTGAGTTTACACCCCAATATTGCACTTTATATACATAACAGAAGACTGAAATATAACAAACACCAGATTTTCTGCAAGGTTTCCCCCCAAAAAATGCTTATATCGGGTATGAAGGTAAGACCCAGAGGCAGACAGGGTCAGGGGCAGGCAGAGGCCAAGGACTAGATAGTATCAGGTATGAAGGTAAGACCCAGAGGCAGACAACGTCGAATTAACAATGGTTTAATAATCCAACAGGGGCAATAGACAGGTCAAGACAGGCAGGGGTCAGTAAACCAGAGGTGGGGAAACAGTACCGGACGGCAGGCAGGGTCAGGGGCAAGAATAGACAGGTCAAGGCAGGCAGGGGTCAGTAATCAGAGGTGGGGCAACGGTGCAGGCAGGCTCAGGGTCAGGGTAGGCAGAGGTCAATAATCTAGAGGTGGGGCAAAGATACAGGTCGTCAGGGTCAGGGTCAGGGGCAGGCAGACTGGTCAGGCAGGCGGCCTCAGAGTCAGGACATGCAACGGTCAAAACCAGGAGGGCAAGAAAAAGAGCGACTGGGAAAAGCAGGGGCTGAGAAAAAACGCTGGTTGACTTGGCAAGCAAGACGAACTGGCAACAGGCAAACAGAGAACACAGGTATAAGTACCCTGGGGATAATGGGGAAGATCGTCGACACCTGGAAGGGGGTGGAGACAATCACAAAGAGAGGTGAAACCGATCAGTGTGTGACAGTTTATTAATTATGAAATTATGTATAACATTTCACCCATGAGGCCACTGGAGGGTGATTTGGTCATTTGACTACAGGAATTAAATTATAATAGCATTTCTATCATGTGTGCCTGCCAATGGTGCCTGGGTCTTGTTCAATGGAAATGGAAAAGGTGGTCTTTCCCTGTTTCAGTTGGTTTTCTTTCGTTTTGTGCCTAATGAACATGACCCTGCTGATTGCGAAAGAAATCCTCCTGCAGTGTAATTCATTAAATCACCACCAGGGAGCGCTGCTGTCACAGGTGCGTTGTTGGGCGCACGGTAGGGTACTACAACCTGATGGGGCAAAGACGTAAAAGGGGTCACACTGACCCATACAAACGGGGCACTGTGTGTGGGTATGTGTGTGTTTGCATGCGTGTGCTTGTATGTGTGTGTGTACTTGCACTCCACACTCTACAGAACCTCCTCAGCACGCGCCACTCAGTCTGGGCATAGCACTTCAGATGGAGGGGGCCCGAGTTGGAGAGGGAGTCAAAGGCAGTAGGTAGTACTACACCAGCACACTCCCTCCCTTTCTTGAGGAGCAAACAGAGGTCCCTGTAATTTTATGATTCCAAAAAAGCACGTCCTGCTGCCTTAACACGGGTGGAGGGCAAACACACACCCAGACCTCCCCCTCCCCACACACACGTGAATGCAAACACATACGCATGCTTGCCCTCATGTACCCACACAGGGCAGGCTTGTTTGGGTCAGCCTGCCGGCAATGAAGGTATTCACTTTAGAGACCTAAGAGAGATAATTACTTGCTTCTTTTTTTCACTTTGCGATTCCAGGAGGGGGTCAAAATATAGTAAAAAGGGGAGTCTGTGCCCACAGCGACGGTAAGGGATGTGCCACTGGTTTATATAAAGGTGTGGATTTATATGAATGGCACCCTTATTCGGAATCAGAGAATATCTTGATGGATACAGTACTTGGCAAGACGAGCTTGATAGGCTTTTTGATCTCTTTGATAGACAGGTTTACTTGCTGAATGCTCTAGTACGGGGGTTCTCAAAGTGGGGTCCGAGGGACTACAGGGGGTCCGTGACTAGATATATACAGTTGAACTCGGAAGTTTACACACACTTAGGTTGGAGTCATTAAAACTCGTTTTTCAACCACTCCACAAATTTCTTGTTAACAAACTATAGTTTTGGCAAGTCGGTTAGGACATCTACTTTGTGCATGACACAAGTCATTTTTCCAACAATTGTTTACAGACAGATTATTTCACTTATAATTCACTCTATCACAATTCCAGTGGGTCAGAAGTTTACATACACTAATTGACAGTGCCTTTAAACAGCTTGGAAAATTCCAGAAAATTATGTCATGGTTTTGAGAAGCATCTGATAGGCTAATTGACATAATTTGAGTCAATTGGAGGTGTACCTGTGGATGTATTTCAAGACCTACTTTCAAACTCAGTGCCTCTTTGCTTGACATCATGGGAAAATCAGACCTCAGAATTTGTTTTTAGCCCTGCACAAGTCTGGTTCATCCTTGGGAGCAACTTCCAAATGTCTGAAGGTACCACGTTCACCTGTACAAACAATAGTACGCAATTATAAACACCATGGGACCACGCAGCCATCATACCGCTCAGAAAGGATATGTGTTCTGTCTCCTAGAGATGAAGTACTTTGGTGCGAAAAGTGCAAATCAATCCCAGAACAACAGCAAAAGACCTTGTGAAGATGCTGGAGGAAACAGGTACAAAAGTATCTAGATCCACAGTACACACGAGTCCTATATCGACATGACATGAAAGGCCGCTCAGCAAGGAAGAAGCCACTGCTCCAAAACCTCCATAAAAATCCAGACTACGGTTTGCAACTTTACATGGGGACAAAGATCGTACTTTTTGGAGAAATGTCCTTTGGTCTGATGAAACAAAAATATAACTGTTTGGCCATAATGACCATTGTTATGTTTGGAGGAAAAAGGGGGAGGCTTGCAAGCCGATGAACACTATCCCAACCGTGAAGCACGGGAGTGGCAGCATCATGTTGTGGGGGTGCTTTGCTGCAGGAGGGTCTGGTGCACTTCACAAAATAGATGGCATCATGAGGCGGGCAAATTATGTGGATATATTGAAGCAACATCTGTGAATTTAAGTATGCTCTCTCTAATTCTCTCTTTCTTTCTCTCTCTCTCGGAGGACCTGAGCTCTAGGACCATGACTCTGTACTACCTGGCACGATGACTCCTTGCTGTCCCCAGTGTACTGGGCTGTGCTGCTGCTCCAGTTTCAACTGTTCTGCCTGCGGCTATGGAACCCTGACCTGTTCACCGGACGTGCTACCGTGTTCCGGACCTGCTGTTTTCAACTCTCTAGAGACAGCAGGAGCGGTAGAGATACTCTTAATGATCGGCTATGAAAAGCCAACTGACATTCACAGTTGAAGTGTACCTATGATACAAATTACAGGCCTCTACATGCTTTGTAAGTAGGAAAACCTGCAAAATCAGCAGTGTATCAAATACTTGTTCTACCCACTGTATTTATATATATATATACATAGACATAGACATTCCTGTCCTGCAGGAAATCACACACAGAACGAACAGTATGGCTGGTGCCATTGTCATGCTGGATTTGTAGCCAAATCCGGCTTTAAACTTCTTCACAACAGTATCTCGGACCTGCCTGGTGTGTTCCTTATTCTTCATGATGCTCTCTGCGCTTTTAACGGACCTCTGAGACTATCACAGTGCAGGTGCATTTATACGGAGACTTGATTACACACAGGTGGATTGTATTTATCATCATTAGTCATTTAGGTCAACATTGGATCATTCAGAGATCCTCACTGAACTTCTGGAGAGAGTTTGCTGCACTGAAAGTAAAGGGGCTGAATAATTTTGCACGCCCAATTTTTCCGTTTTTGATTTGTTAAAAAAGTTTGAAATATCCAATAAATGTCGTTCCACTTCATGATTGTGTCCCACTTGTTGTTGATTCTTCACAAAAAAATACAGTTTTATATCTTTGTTTGAAGCCTGAAATGTGGCAAAAGGTCGCAAAGTTCAAGGGGGCCGAATACTTTCGCAAGGCACTGTATAAAGAAAAATACATTTATTTTATATATATATATATACACATATTTCTATATATATATATATATATAAAATAATTTTTTTATTTTTTTTTTCATGAATTTTAGTAACAACAGATGAAACTAATTTTGGCTAAGGGATCTGTGTAATAAGTTTAGAGTGTGTAATACAATAACATGTAATATTGTTAATCTACACCTTATGTTCTTAACTCTGGGCAACATGGATATCAAAGGAATATTGGCATCCACAGTACTCCACCAATTATACATTTTTCAACTCAAATGTCTTGTATTACCCCAATTAGTTTTTACATAAATGCACTGTTTTAGTTTTAAAACTTCAAATGTTTTTCTCTACCCGCTGACAATATCTGTAGATACGGTTTTCTCTCCAATGTAAAGACTCAGGCCTTTGAAATGTTCCTTCCCAGGTTCTGAGACTTGGCTCGTCCGGCACTGCCGAAGTCATAGTTAAACT
This sequence comes from Oncorhynchus kisutch, assembly GCF_002021735.2. NCBI lineage: Eukaryota > Metazoa > Chordata > Actinopteri > Salmoniformes > Salmonidae > Oncorhynchus > Oncorhynchus kisutch. The sequence continues at coordinate 5,776,547 of NC_034195.2, forward strand.
CCTTGTATGCTATTTCTTATTTCACTGGAGTTGTCTTCTGACTATGAATGATTAATTTGCTGTCACAAAAGGGGTACTGGCCCCCAAAAAGTTTGAGAACACCTGCTCTAGTATACTGCATGCACAGACCCGCACAGTACTTCACTTTTTCTCATTTCTTAATACTGTAGCTACATATTGCAACGAATTTGGGAGGATAGCCCTGATCTGGACTGGAAGCTGGGTCCATCGACTGGGTCCACCAATTCAATACCTTACCTGTTATGCCAAAATCTCTTGTCCAGGTTGCTAGGTGTTGGATTAAGGTTTTTACAATATTGCCATATGATATTCATAGTATACAATGTATAATATGATACATATATATATATATATATATATACACACAATACCTAAATCAAAGATAACTTGGACACATTACTGAACAGAAACAGACGATTTCAGATTTTATTTGATAGTCACATCCAAATCCCTTATTAGAATGTCACACACTGAATAAACATTATCACATGTATCTATGTTCTTCGTGCTGAAACACTCATTCAACACACACACACACTTTATACTCACGTGCATGGGCACACACCCATACGTTCTCTCTTGTGTGTTTGTTTGTGTCTGTGTGTGTGTGTGTGTGTGTGTGGGGGGGGGGGTCTGTGTCTGTGTGTCTGTGTGTGACCTCCCTCTGCACTGAGACACCCATAAACCATTCAACCATTCATCAAATGTTGACATCACTTCCGACGTGTGAGAGTATTGTGTTGAGTGAGTTTGTTGAACGTGTGTGAGTCGGGTGGGAGGGAAGCTTGAGTATGAACCCCTGCTTCCCAAACGTTAAACATGATTCGACCCAAAAGGATCCTCGTCAACTTAACATATCCTCTAACTCCTCCTCCTCTATCCTTGTGCCATCACAGCTTGTTATGCTACTGGTGTCAATTCATTTTGAAGTGCTTCAGTACCAATTCAACCCCTCATAATTCCCTTCCTGCACACAGGGAGAGTTGGGGTCGTGAATAAGATGATTGGAAAACAAAGGCCCTGTTTATTCATTAATCAGAATGCTTGATATCTGATATCAAAGGCGTCGTTTGAGAGAATTCACAGTGAGAAATAAACAGACAAACGTGTATGAGCGTATGGATTGTAGGGTCACATGGATTGTTGGACGTTAGCTTGTTCTTATAGTGCTACAGTTGCATCGATGGCATTTTCACCAGATGGTTCTGAAGCGTAGAGATAAAAAAAAGAGAGCAAACGTCCTATCTTTGCCATTGATAACTTCTGTGACAGCGTGGGCATCGCCATTGAGGACTATCCCCATTTCTGAAGTTGTCCATTTTCTCTTCTTCATGCTAAAACAGGCTTTGTGGCAAGTGCGCCCTCTACTCGTCTCTGTGTTCGGGAATTATTTGGTGCCGAAAATAGCCCAAAGGTCCAGGATGAGAGCACAATACTATGCCAGAGTTGGAGGTACTCTGTTCGACGTTCCGAAACAGACAAACATTGCTCTGTCTCTTTTCTTCACATATAGGAGTTGTTCCCTATTTGGTCATAAGGTCCAACACTAGAAAAAAAGCTAATTATTAAAAATAAGCTAAGGGGGGAAAAAATGTGCTTGACTTCAGAGTATCCAGCTGCAATCCTAAACACTTTTTTTTGACTTTGTTCTTGACTTTCAGTGTCACTCTAGTGCCTTGGGGAGGGTTGTTTCGTTCCCACTCCATTCAGATGGGACTCTCCAAATAAATAATACTATCCATCTTTATTGACCCGTCCAACATCTCTTTGAGTCACACCTCCCACCCTAGTCAGAGTATAATACATGAGGGACCAAATATTCTCTCTACCACCCAATCAAAAGACTCCAATGGCTGAACACAGCCATAAACTAATTAACCTTTCAAACGATTCTGACACAAGATGAACCTCCCCCATATTCCCCTGTCTCAGTGGTTCTCAACCTTTTTTTTGTCAACTGTACCCCTTAGACTCCGATTCCCTTTTTTGATGCACTTTTCTCTCTATGCGTATTCTGACCTTGAACTTAAGCATGAGACCCCTTCTGGGTAGAGATCTACAGATAAGCCATATTCTGACGTTGACTTAATTCCCTCAGCTTTAAGCGAGAGGAAAGCATGAATAAGGTAGAGTGCTGGTTCCAAGCATGTACTTCTTTTTTTTTCTCGATAGAAATAACAGCATTCTCCATGCAAGGTAATTTATAAATGGATAAGAGCTATTGGTAAGAGCTAGGTAAATAAGCAATCCATTTGGAGAAGGGAATTGTAAATACACTGCAATTGTTTTAGATGTTTTTTCCTTGTGATCTCTGAAAATCCCCCCAAATAAGGTGCTATCTAGAACCTAAAAGGGTTCTTTGGCTGTCCCCATACGAGAACATTTTTGGTTCCAGGTAGAACCCTTGGACACCCAAGTTATAGGGTTCTGTATGGCTGAACCTGCAGATGTTGATGTATGCACTTTAGAATTGTTTAATTATATGCCCAGGCTTTTCTGTTTCATACAAAAATATGTATCATGTTAAATATAAGCCGCTCTCGGGGGCCACGGTCAGTAATACCCACATACAATACCCACGTTTACAACTGTCACCTTAGTGTTAGTTCTCTTTCACGTCCGTGTAAGCTGTTCCTGAGGGTAGTGGCGGATTTAGGTATAGGCGACATGGGCAGCCCGGGGCGCCCGCATAAAAATTCAGAATGGTGACATTTGCGCGATCGGTTTTCTATCGCTCATTTGCACGTCACGTCATTGATATCATGTCACGGTGGGTTCGCCCAGGGAGCCATACAAGCTAGAACCTTCCATTGCCCGAGTGTCGCTAGCATTAGTCTAACATTGTGCAATCATTTCGGACATGTAGCCTATTTGAATCATTATGGAACTCAGACCACACTTAGCAGGTTAAACGGTTCATAACGACTGGACCGTTGTCATACAGTTCGATGATTAGTAAGGCTTATGGTAGATTTATAGTACTATTGGTCAACCCCTATTGTACATTTTTTCATGGATTGAACTTGAATATGACAACTTTCCGGATGAAACAAACCAATATATTTCTTTGCGCTTAAGGAAACCACGTCTGCAAACCCCATTACCCACCTTCATAAGGTAAGTCTGAGTACCAACTACTGAGAAGTGCATAGGAAAGGCGTGCATAAGAAAGGCATTGTTTATTACGGCGAAATCAGGTCCATAATGCTCTGCACAAAGTATCCTCTCAATTATACATATTCGAGTCTTCCCAAGTACCCCCTGTGGATAGGCCAGGTACCCCCAGGGTTGCTGGTACCCCAGGTTGAGAACCACTGCCCAAATATCCCCCACAAAGGCACAGAGTGACACTCAGAGATCAACATTGTCAGTCGGACTATCAAAATCATGTCTAATGTGCTTTGGTGTTTATATGTGTGTATATATACACATGATGGGAATCAGGGGTGGAAATGAGGGAATTCAATCATTTTGACATGTAAAAATTAGCTACAGGTGGGTGAATTCAAGGATTATTTCATTGGTGGGTTCCCAAAATAACTTTTCCCCATTTCCACCCGTGGTGGGAACTTTATCTCTTTAGGTCAGGCAAAATGGCATTGAATATCAATGTTTCTTTACAAGAGCGGTCCATTTGGTTCTCTTTTAGTGTGTCCCTTCAGTCCTGCTTAGAGAAGCTCCCGCCATGATCGACTGTTGGTTGCTTTAGACCGTCTCCTGATGGACCTCTTATGTAGTCGGTTGCTGGGGGTGGCACCAGCTGAGGGAGAGAGAGGCGCATGTTGATGACATCCTTAAAACATTGCTGAATAACCATCAAAACTGAGCCTGGCGGTCCGGAGAACTGCCGGGTTTCTCTTCTACCTGATAATTAATTGCACCCACCTCTAAATCAGCCCTTGATTAGAAGGGAAAGAATGAAAATCAGCAGTGGAACTTGCTGCGAGACACTCAAATCTCGCCTAACTTTAATGAGCTTTTGAATCTGATTTGATGGGAGTGGACGAGACACGATGAATTAAACAAGGAAGGTTAGACTCACGTCCTATACACTCCACTTGTGGCTCCTCCCACCGCCCGTCGGGAAGGCAGCGTGCAACAGGCGGGTGGCGCCGTGTGAAGCCTGCATCACACTGGTAGAGGACGATAGAGTTGACGGGGTAGCGGTCTCTTCTGCTGCCCATCAGCCTGGCATTGTCCACCTCAGGAGGGGAGTGGCACACGACTGGGAAGGAAGGGGAAACCAGAGGAATTGGCGAAGGAAATGATCTGTCTGTTTGTTTCCAGCGATGTCGATAAAGTCAGAGTTTGAATGACACATTGACTCTTCGTTGTGCTCTACAAATAGCGAGCTGGACCAACAACAATAATGTTTTTTGGGGGTACCAATTTGTTTTAAGACTCACAGTTTCATCTCACTTCAATTAACACCTGATTAACCCTTATTTGTGCATAGTCACCCCCGGACATCCCTATTTTTCAAAAAGCAGGCCGAATGTCTTTTTGGCTCAGTCACTGACAGCTGACCCATTTAATGTTCTGTGCCCCCTGACCCTCAACCACTTAACCCCGGCTCCTTACCAGGTTCACTCTTGCAGGTGAAGGGCAGGTGGTAGTTGCAGGGAACATCGTTCCACTGGCCGTTCTCATGCCAGATCATCACTACACAGTCCTCTCCAGAGTTAAAGTAGTTATCCGGCTGGTTGGGCCTCCAGTTCTCAAATTCCTGCATGTGAGGACGTCAACACAGGACCATTTGATTAGAAAGGAGGATAAAATGGAGTGAAGAAGTCAAATGGTAATTTAATATTAATATCAATAATAATAGTGTTATTCATATTGCGTACGCAACTAAAAGTAAAGTCAAATCTAATTTTAAAAAAGCAAAGTACAGTAAAGTAAAGTAGGGGACCAGAGTAGGGGATACCTGAACTGGTCGAGAGAAAAAACAACTCACCAATGGACTCCCATCTGTCCAGCGGAACTTATTCTGCACGTCCTTGTCATTGAGTCCAATCCACTGATAGTCCTGAGCGTTAGCTGTATGGAAAATAGAACATTGAGCTGTCATGTACAGTGTGTATCAGATATGATCTATGTTTGTGCAAAACATGTATTACACACACGTGTGCATGCACACACACACACACGCACACACACACACACACACACACACACACACACACACACACACACACACACACACACACACACACACACACACACACACACACACACACACTTCACAACTAAGACAATAAAGAGTACTTACAAACACAAGCTTGCAAACACACACACACACACACACACATTTGCACACATCCTATCTATACTCACAGTTGACAAACTCCTGCTCCTGTTGGGAGGTGATGCTGACCAGGTGGGAGTTGAGCTCTTGGCAGCGCTGCTCGGCGTCGGGCCAGGTGTCTCTCTCTAGAAAGTGCATGTAGCAGCTCCCCATGAACTCCACCCAGCCTTCGGCACAGCCCTGCAGTGCTGCACACAAACCGATAGATAGACACATTAACACATTACTGTAGAATGTTGGCTATTCATTTCATTTATACAACCCTCCCCCTCCCCTGTAACCACAGGCGACGCTACCATAAGGCTAGCTGTAACCATAGGCGGCGCTACCATAAAGCTAGCTGTAACCATAGGCGACGCTTCCATAAGGCTAGCTGTAACCATAGGCGGCGCTACCATAAGGCTAGCTGTAACCATAGGCGGCGCTACCATAAGGCTAGCTGTAACCACAGGCGGCGCTACCATAAGGCTAGCTGTAACCATAGGCGGCGCTACCATAAGGCTAGCTGTAACCACAGGCGGCGCTACCATAAGGCTAGCTGTAACCATAGGCGGCGCTACCATAAGGCTAGCTGTAACCACAGGCGGCGCTACCATAAGGCTAGCTGTAACCATAGGCGGCGCTACCATAAGGCTAGCTGTAACCATAGGCGACGCTTCCATAAGGCTAGCTGTAACCATAGGCGGCGCTACCATTGTGTTTTGTCTGAAGTTTTGAGGGAGCGTGCAATTTGCATGCTGACTGCAGGAATGTCCACCAGAGCTGTTACCAAATAATTGAATGTTAATTTCTCTCTTGCAACTGAGGAGTATTTCTGTTTGTAATAAAGTCCCTTTGTGTGGAAAAACTAAGTCTGATTGGCTGGGCCTGGCTCTCAAGTGGGTGGGCCTATACCCGTTGGCCTACCCATGGCTGTGCCCCTGCCCAGTCATGTGAAATCCATAGATTGGGGCCTAATTAATTTATTTCAATTGACCGATTGCCTTATATGAACTGTAACTCAGTAAAATCGTTGAAATGTTTGCATGTTGCTTTGACTGATTCGTTAATGTTATGCTACTCAAATATACAGAAATAACATACATTTTTCTAAACTATTCCAATCTGTTACTTGCACTTGGTTGTTCCTGAAATGGTTGTTCCAGTTTAGATGTTTAGGGTAATCTTATTTTTTCCCAACCCTGGCAGTCATTCTGAATGCAGGTTGCAGGCTATTTTTTTTTTTACTCTAAATGTCAGATTTCGTCACTCTGGCTGGATGCCAATACGAATTATGCATCACTTTGCAAGCCAGCATAACATGACTTGCAGGACTCATGTGGACTGTAAACTATGAGTTTCAGGCCACTGTATTTAGTTAAAACTTGGCCCTCAAAATAAGGCCTTATGAAATATGTATTGTCTTGAATAATAACATTTGAATGACAACAAATTCACTTAGTTTCTCAGTTGGGCAAGCCTGTAACAAAATGAATGCAACAATCATATCTCTCGTCACTAGCAAACACAGTCATGGGTGGTACTGGTAACTCAAATTGAATCGAAAGGTACCCTGGGAAATGTGCAAATAAGGCTTAAAATCCTACAGCAGGGCTATTCAATTCCATTCCTGGAGGGGCCAAAACATTTCTGGTTTTGGATTTTTATATGGTTTTTCAAAGAACCACACCATGTATGGTTCTTCAGAGACCCTAAAATGGTTCCCCTATGGTATCAACAGGGTAGCCTAGTGGTTAGAGCATTGGTCTAGTAACCGGAAGGTTGCAAGTTCAAACCCCTGAGCTGACAAGGTACAAATCTGTCGTTCTGCCCCTGAACAGGCAGTTAACCCACTGTTCCTAGGCCGTCAATGAAAATAAGAGTTTGTTCTTAACTGACTTGCCTAGTAAAATAATAAAATAACATTGCCTTTGTTTTTAAAATTGTAGATGATCGTTGAGTTGCGAATGTCAGTGAAAGGTCCAGACAGCCATATCACAATATTTCAAAATATAATCAGGATATAGTTTGAGACTCACGCACCGCCTATGCCTGTAACGGTATGCATTGCAGGACAGGGCAACTTTCATTTGCATGTAAACACAAAAATAACAACAGATTGATAACAGAGACACCGGGAATGTTGAGTGAAATGTCTATGATAGATATGCCGGCTTGTAATCACGTGAATACATCTTGTAACACATAGTGTTGTCACTGACACTAGCACTAGCACTATGTGCTGCAGTCCTCTCCAGTGAATCCATGTGGGCATTGGCACAAAGCAATGCTATCCTGCACAGAACAGGTGCCTCTGCCACACTGATTAGGCTCACAAAGGTCACGAGTAGCTAGAAAGAGGCAGGGTCAGAATATAATGGGTTGATTAGACAATATGCTTACTAGGGGGCATTGTTCATTAGCTGTTAGCATGTGGTGGATGAAGCAAAGAAAACAACGGCTGATCGTAGATACTATAACAAATGGCCTGTTGAACACTTCTATGATCAAATGATCAAATAAGCTTTTTACCGTCAACTACAGCAGGCTCCTCCACCACAACAGGGGTCACCATTGAGACGGCGGTTGCTGTTGTTGGGCTAGAGAAGAATGCAGATGGTGCCGTGACATTGATTGTCTCCATGGACCCTTCCAGTCCTTCTTGCTCCTGCCCTTTCTGCTCATGGCCCTCCAGCTCCTGGCCTTCCTCCACCAGGTCCAGGTCATCCCCTCTTCCCGTGTTTCCCAGATAGGTGATATGCTCTGGGTAAGTCATGGTAGACCCAGGGGGCAGCACCACGCCTTCTGCGACCGTTGACTCCCCCAGGGAAAGCCCACTGGCTGAGGTGCTCCCTTCATGCTGGCTACTGCCGTCACCACTGACCTCTACGTAGCCCCGACCCTGCTCCGGACGCCGCTGTGTTGTCACCTCCATCATCCCGTCTTCAGTCAGGAAGATGACCTCATGGCCTGAGTGGGATCCGTCACCACTGGATGGGAATCCAGAGCCGCTGTGAAAACCGGAAGGATAACCGGAGGGGAAACCGCTTGGAAAACCGGAGGCGAAGGGCTGGTAGCCAGAGACCTCCTGCTCTCCCGAGGGATTCTCGGTCAGGTCAATGAGACCTGAAAGCTCAAAAGATATGTCGGGAAGTCCGGAGCCAGAAGTGCTGGTCACATCCCCGCTGAAGAAGCCACCCGATCCGGACACTCCACTGGAGCCACTGACATCCACACCTCCTTGTCCAAACTCCTGTCCGGTGGGCTGCTGCTTGGAGATGTCCACCATCTCTCCGTCCACCATGATGATGACAGAGTCCCCGCTACCGCTCAGGTCCCCAGATACCCCACTGCCACTACCGGAGTGGGGAAGGACACCAGACGGTAGCCCACCGCTGAACTCTCCCACCCCCACCCCGGAGCCGCTATTCCCAGACCCGGTGTAAGTGACAGTGGTGCTCCCCTCTACTGCCTCCTGTAGACCTCCAGAGCTAGAGCCCTGTCCTGACAAGATGTGCCCACTGCCCTCGAATGTGACTTGGAAGCCAGACCCGGAGCCCTCGCCACTGGCCCCACCAGATGTATCTCCGCTACCAGGGGTTCCACTGCCACTACCACTGGTAGAATGCTCAGCTAAGCCTGAACCGGACACATCCACAGATACAGGTGGTACGATGGGGCTCACTGAAAAACCACAGAGAGAGAACAAAGGTAAAAGAACATGTAGTATTAATTCACTTTGACTAGAAAACAGCTTGTGCATTTAGATTTTAACAGAGGTAAACATGCTAGTATGTAATTCTCTTTCAAACTACTGTAACGTTTGGCATGGTCGGCAGGATAAATGTACAGGAAATACTAGCAGTGATACAGAAATACTCGTTGACCACTTAATATAGAGATATGTTACCAGGAGTCAATTGGTCCGTTCTGGTTGTCATGTTGATCATTTCCTCCTCGACAACTACAGTAACGTTGAGTCTGGTTTCAGTGTGAATAATCGTAGGTTCAGCTACAAAATAAAGAAAACCAACACAATATCATTTTCATGCTTTTAACAGTGGCTGTATTTGGGGTTAAACAGTTTGAGATTTAACAGCCACCCTATTGATGACTCTGAACATATCCAAACTCATACATACCTCTGAAGCAGTATGCGTCGTATCTGGAGTGCTGGTCAGGGTGTCCCGTCTGGTTGGGGAAGGCGTAGATGGTGTGTACCCCAGCCTTGCCTCCTCCACAGTGGGGCCTGGGGTTGTGGATGGGGTAGCGGATGCTCCGGTCCTGCAGCCAGCCTGGACGGCACTTGTCAAAGCCCTGTCTCCAGGCGGCATAGAGCTGCCCTGTGGTGGCTAGCGTGGTGTTGAGCTTCTGACAGTAGGCCACGGCCTCCTCGTAGGAGAAGCTGTCATAGTCGCTGGTGTAGAACAGCTCCCCTGAGAGATGAGGGAGAAGAGAGAGCAGGTGGTTTTACTAGGGCGACCACATGTCGGGACTGTCCTGTGTGGGACAGTCCCGCATTTTGTGCCGCATGCTGTCTCCAAAATATCAATGCAGCCTATGCTGTCCTGTGAATGTCATGCAGATTCATCAAGTTTGGGTCACCGCATTTGGGTATTTTAAATGTAGAAGAAGAAGAAGAAATCTCTCAACATCTGAAGCTAAGCTCTGAAGAAGAAGAAGATGAAGAAGAAGAATAGGGTCCATGCACCATGTCACTGACCCTTGAGGCGGTCCACATAGCAGTAGACATCGTATCGCTCGGTAGCGGGTCTCAGGCCGTAGGACCTCACCCCTGGGAGATGCTCCAGATTCCCTGAGCACTTATCTCTGGGAGACAGGATGGGGTACCTGACCACAGGAGAGAGCAAACTGTCACTATGCAGGTCAGGGTTAAGGTCACGGTTGACGGTTAATGAAGAAGTTCTACTAGGGTCCTCTTTAGGAAAAGAGACTAGAAAGTAAAATGTAGTTTTTCCGTTATTTCAATCAGAGAATTTCTGCAATCACGAGGAAATATGCAGGGAAGGGATTTCTGTAAAACCAGAATTGTGCAAACCTACTGAGAAGGCTACTGGACTACTGAAATGGAACCTATCTATCTCACCTGACGCTCTGGTCCCTGAGCCAGCCTGCATCACAGTGGTGGAGCCCTGCCTCATAGGCTGCCTGGAGCTGCTGAGAGCTGGCGATGACCGCACCCACACTCTGACAGGCCAACTGGGCCTCCACGAAGGACAGGGCATAGCGACTGGAGCCAGCACGGTAGTGGAACACTACACCTATATTGAGGGATGGAAGGAGGGAGGGAGGAGTAGGGAGAGAGGGAGGTAGAGAGAAAGAAGGGAGATAGGGGAGGGAAGAGACAAACGGAACCAAACACAGAATTTGTGTTATTACGCTTGAAAATGAAAATGGCAAAATCTAAACAATTTCCACCCTGACGTTGACCAGCAAAATCTGCTAACCTGTAGGAGACATGGCAGTGTCATTTTCACGAGGGAACTCGGAGGCCACATTAGGTTTAGCTGTCACCCTGCTGATGATCTCTTCCCCCACGACCGGGGGGACCTTGGCATACGTGTCATTCACACTGGGGAGGATGGGTAAAGGCAGTTCCATGCTGGTGGTGTCCAGGGGGGCTTGGGTCAGAACCTCCCCTTGTGCCTCAGCCTCAGGGGCGGTGGTACGCCCCAGGTAAACCATGGGGCCAGCTGTGATGGTGGCCACCTCTGGGAACGGGGTCGTCTTGACTTCGCCGTCTTCTTCTGTGAAATAGACCATTGGCAGCACGAAAAGTTAAAGTCACACTCTGTGTTACTGGAAATCACTCTGGCTATAAGACACCCAAATGAAATTCACAATTACATCTTCAACACTTTCTTTTACACTTACCTTGGTAGCAGATAGCGTCGTAGCGGGAGTCTGGGTAGGGGTAGCCTGTCTGGTTAGGGAACAGGTACACGGTCCTCACTCCAAGTAGTCCTCCACCGCACTGTGGCCTGGCAATGTTGATAGGGTAGCGGACGCTTCTATCTGCCAGCCAGCCCGCGTTGCACACGTCCATGCCAGCCTTCCAGGCCAGGTGCAGCTGCCCTGTGGTGGCCAGCTTGGCCCCTAGTTTGGCACACTGGTCCATTGCCTGGTAAAAGGTGAACTTCTCCACGGACATGGAGTAGAACACTCTGCCTGGGGATGATGTAGAGGGGAAAGCAAAGAGTGAGAAACAGGGGCAGGCAGGCAAACTGACAAACAGGAAGTTATCTGTCATGATTTCTGCTTCTTACTTCTCAAGCTAATATAATATATTAGGCTAGCTAGTTGGGTAGCTTTGTATGGCAAGTATATCAGCAATCAACATTAAGTTGATGCCCAGCTAACGATTCCAGGGAGAGAGAACATTTTTGCAATGTTACCTGTAATGTTCCCCTAATGTTTGAGTGTCCAGTTTTCCGTTAGTCATGGAAACATTATATCTATTCTAGCAAAAACCTTCTGAGAACCTTTTTAGCGTGTTTTGGTGTCTGGGTATATAATGTCAAACAGAATATACCCAGAGTGTGGTTACCATGTTCTCAGAACATACCATATTCATCTTCTAGACAAGTTTTATGGGACGTTGCGAGAACATTCAGTTTCCAGTTTTCTGAGGGTTAATGGAATATGACATTAACGCCCCTCCAAACATGCACAGAACATGGTTGCCAGGTCTCAGAATATACGATATTAATGTTCTAGACACGTTCTAGACACCCCAAAAATGCCTCCCCCCAAGAAAAATGGTTTCATTAAATGTCACGCCTTGTTACTGTTGCCAAGACAATCAGGGCTCTGATTGAATATTCAAGTTAAAACACTGTATTTGACATATGCACTCTGTGTGAGTATTCCTAAGCTTGTCAACATATGAAGAGCTATGAATTGATCAGTGGCTCAACAATCAGGGCTCATCAATCAAGGCCTTGAGTGGATGGGCAACAGTAATAAGGTGTGATGGGTAATGAACTATTTTTGGGGGGGGGGGTTTCTTTGGGACCATCAGGTGACGGCTTGACAACTGATACACAGAAATGTTCCCATGAAACGTGTCTAGAACATTAATATCTTATGTTCTGAGAACTCGGTAACCATTTTCTTTGTATTGTTTGGGGGAACATTCGTTGAAAATTCTTCTAACCCTCAGAAAACTGGACACATTAATGTTCTTGCAATGTTCCCATGAAACATGTCTAGAACATTATTATCTTAAGTTCTGAGAACATTGTAAGCATGTTCTGGGTAAGTTCTATTTCACCTGAAAGGAAGGGTCTTTTGGAAACATTCTTCACACATCACGTGTACATTCTCTAAAGTTGTGGGAACGTTTGTTGCTGGCTGGGTGTAGCTCATTTTATGCTTTGCATAATACTTTGACTTCAAATGATCATGCCCCTATTTATATGCTATAAATCATTTAACTTAGATGCCTATCTATGTGCAACACAAAACAGCTTGCATAATGACCATAATAACTATGACAAACTATCAAATTTGTTGTTGAGTACCTGACATCTTCTGTGCGAAGCAGTACACGTCATAGGTCTCGTTGACCTCTCTCACGCCGTAGGTTCGCACGCCCGGGAACTCATCCTTGTCTCCAAAGCAACCCTCACGAGGCTCATGGATGGGGTACCTTGAGTAGATCACGTGACATGGCAAAGAAAAAAATGTGTATACACATGACACATAAATTAGTCTGAAATTATATATATTTTAAAAATCCCAAACGGTTATAACGTTGCTTCATTCCAAACCATGGTTTAGAACCCCCGTACTCAACTGGCAGACTGCAGTCCGGAATCGGACTAACTGGAACCGGATCAACACGGGGATAGTAGAATTGCAGTAAATGAGCTTCAAAACAGAAAAAAATGCCCCATGCAAAATGTGTAGAATTGCAGGAAATTAGCTTTAAAACTGCCAAATGTTGTCTCCGCCAACAAAAGGGGTGTGAACAGTTTGGGGTCGCATGGGTTGCGAGGTGGGGGTTTGTTACTACGCTAAAAAATGACAATATCCATCCGGACTTTTGCCACCTAGGAAATTTGTGTGACCGGACCTTCCCAAATAGTACTTGAGTATCCCTCGTCTAGAACAACATTTCACATCCCCACAAAACCCTTCAGGTTAGTTCATTTCTACAGTATATCCACATGAAAACATCAAAGATGGCTAACCTAAAATAAGTATGAAAGACAATAGTGCACACTGGCTTACCTAAAACAGTCAAGACAGATAACGGTTCACAGTTTAGTATGTCAGAATTACCTGACTGTTTGGTCAGATAGCCAACCGGCGTCACATTGGTGGAAGCCATCGTCAAAAGCAGCCTGTAGCTGGGCTGGGGTGGCGATGGTGGCACTGTTCTGGATACAGGCAGCCTTGGCTCTCTCAAAGTTCAGAGTGTAGCGTGTAGAGATGGCTCGGTAGTGGAACACAATACCTGGAGAGGAGAGAACAATTTACCCCCACTGTATTATTACTGATTACCATACAATTTCAGAGGGTAGGCTAGTGTATATATGAGGAAGAGGTGCTATTGAAGGGAAATTTCACTCCAAAAATATAATATAATGTTCAAAACTAAAAAGTTCTTAATTGGGATAGGGGGCAGCATTTTCACTTTTGGATGAATAGCGTGCCCAGAGTGAACTGCCTCCTACTCTGTTCCAGATGCGAATATATGCATATTATTAGTAGTATTGAATAGAAAACACTCTGAAGTTTCTAAAACTGTTTGAATAATGTCTGTGAGTATAACAGAACTCATATGGCAGGCGAAACCTGAGAAAAATCCAACCAGGAAGTGGGACATCTGAGGTTTGTAGTTTTTCAAAGCTTGGCCTACCGAATACACAATGAGATATGGATGTAGTAGCACTTCTTAGTGCTTCCACTAGATGTCAACCGTCTTTAGAAACTGGTTTGAGGATTCTACTATAAAGGAGGGGCTCATGAGACCTCTTTGAGTCAGTGGTCTGACAGTTACTTCTCGTTCCAGTGCTTTTCTGAAGACAAAGGAATTCTCCGGTTGGAACATTATTGATGTTTTATGTTAAAAACATCCTAAAGATTGATTCCATGCATCGTTTGACATGTTTCTAAAGGACTGTAATGGAACTTTTAGATTTTTTGTCTGGATGAAGTGCCTGCGCCTCATGAAGATGGATTACTGGGCTGAACACGCTAACAACAAGTGGCTATTTGGACATAAATTATGGAACTTTATGGAACAAATCAGTCATTTATTGTCGAACTGGGATTCCTGGGAGTGCCTTCTGAAGAAGATCATCAAAGGTATGTGAATATTTATGGTGTTGTTTCTAACTTTGTTGATTCCAAAATGGCGGATATTCCTCTGGCTTTTATCGTTTCTGAGCTTCGTTCTCAGATTCTGAGAAATCTGACACAGCGGTTGCATTAAGGAGAAGTCTATCTTTAATTCTGTGAATAACACTTGTATCTTTTATCAATGTTTATTATGAGTATTTCTGCAAAATCACCGAATGTTTTGGAATCAAAACATTACTGCACGTAAGGCGCCAATGTAAACTGAGATTTTTGGATATAAATATGCACATTATCGAACAAAACATACATGTATTGTGTAACATGATGTCCTATGAGTGTCATCTGATAAAAATCATTAAAGGTTAGTGATTAATTTTATCTATATCTCTGCTTTTTGTGACTCCTATCTTTGGCTGGAAAAATGGCTATGTTTTTTCAACTTGGCTGTGACCTAACATAATCATATGTTGTGCTTTAGCTGTAAAGCATTTTTTAAATTGGACACGATGGGTAGATTAACAAGATGTTTATCTTTCATTTGCAGTATTGGACTTGTTAACGTGTGAAAGTTACATATTTCTAAAATATATTTTAGAATTTCGCGCGCTGCCTTTTCAGCGGAATGTTGTCGAGGGGTTCCGCTGCGCTAGAAAGGTTCATATCAGATGAAACCATGTCCCATGTCACTGGATTCAGCTATATTCCTCAATCTCGAATAATAACCAAATAATTGACTGATTTTATTTGGCACTTTCCTTTGTCGAACTTTGATTTTGGAGTGAGATGTCCATGTTAATCTTAATGTGTGTGAGAACCTCCAACACAATGTAGAGTACATTTGGACTAGAATAAAAGACAATCTAACGATATTTTATGTCAAATAAATCTTGTTCTGGATAGGGTCTAGTTTCCTGAATTTCCGCCTGACTGACGTGCCCAAAGTAAACTGCCTGTTACTCAGGCCCAGAAGCCAGGATATGCATATAATTGGTAGCATTAGATAGAAAACACTTTGAAGTTTCTAAACTTGTTAAAATGATGTCTGAGACTATAACAGAATTGATATGGCAGGCGACAATCCGAAGAAAAACCAACTGGAAATCTTTTAGGTCCCAGGCTCTTATAATGGAAAGCTATTGTTCCTATGTAATTCCGTCTCCCAGATTGCAAATCCTATAGCTTCCACTAGATGTCAACAGTCTTTAGTCAAGGTTTCAGGCTTGTTTTTTGAAAAACAAGCAAGAATTTTGAGTTTTGGTGAGGAAACCACCGGAACAATATCACTCTTTCGGCGTGCGAGGGAGAGGGCGTGCGCTTACTAATTTTGCTTTCCTATTGAACATACTACTTTCCGTATGAAATGTTATAGTTTATTTACATTTTAGAGTACCTGAGGATCGATTAGAAACATTGTTTGACATGTTTTGAAGAAGTTTAGTGGTAGCTTTTTGGACTCCTTTGTCTGCATGTTGAACGAGTGGATTACTGAAATCGATGGCACCAACTAAACAGACTTTTTGGGTATAAAGAAGGATTTTATCTAAGAAAACGACCATTCATGTTGTAGCTGGGACCCTTGGGATTGCAAACAGAGGAAGATCTTCAAAAGTAAGTGACTTATTTAATTGCTATTTGTGATTTTATGAAGCCTGTGCTGGTTGAAAAATATGTTGATGTGGGGCGCCATCCTCAGACAATCGCATGGTATGCTTTCTCCGTAAAGCCTATTGTAAATCAGACAACGCAGTTAGATTAACAAGAATTTAAGCTTTTAAATTATATAAGACACTTCTTTGTTCATGAATGTTTAATATTACGATTATTTATTTGAATTGCGTGCCCTCAAATTTCACCGGATGTTGTCGGCTGGTGTCCCCCTAGCGGGACGCTTGTCCCTAATAGCTTGAGATCATACCAACAAAATGCATTGAGAGCCTGTAGTTACACTCCAAGTCATACCTTGAACCTGGATGTCCACCGAGTCATGGTTTTCCTCGATGCCGTGCATGACCTCACAGCGATAGGTGCCTGAGTCCTTGGAGCGCAGCTCCGTGATCTCCATGGTGATGTCGGTGGGCACCAGCGGGTAGTTGGCCATGGTGACCCGGTCTAGGTACTCCGTCTCCACGTGAACTTTGCCCTCCGACGCCCTCAGGATGAGGATGGCCTTTCCCTTGGTGATGTATGTCCACTTGATGCGGTGGGACAGGGGGTCGACAGTGGGTGTGCCCGGGTGGTTGATTGGATTATCGTGGAAGTAGCAGGGCACCACCACCTTGGTGCCCATCAGAGGGCGCAGTGGCACGTCCATGGGGATGCTGACACTCAAGGTACTGTAGAGATCTTGGGAGGATAGCATGAGATTTATTTTTACGTTATATTAGTAGATCATGTAGGGAAGATGTTGCCCTACAGTAAAGTGGATTAAATTCATGTCACCTGTCTGCATTATTCCAAACCCTATCCTAAGAGACTATAAAACACTTTTGCTTTTGTATTTGGTTTCAGCAGTGGGATACACATACAGTATATAACAGAGGCCCTGTTTGAATAGCTAGAACTGCGTTCTTCCCTATTTCAACGCAATCCATCCTTCCCTATGTCCTTCCTTAATGTTGATTGGAGGAGTGGAAAGCTTGCATACACCTATTCATGTTGGATCAGTGATTACTTCAAGGAAAGGAGGAAGGAACAATGCTTTTTCCATAGTATTTGAATGGGGCCCGTGAACAATAGTGATGCAATATAACACATACCGCTAGGGTCTTCAAATGATATTGTTGAGGTGATGAAGGGCAGAGACACACACAGTAGGAGCAAGGTGATCATGGTTTACCTGTAATGGAAGAAAAAAACTGTCAGTGAAAAAAATGGCTGTCTTGTCAGATTTGGTGAGGTACTGTCATTTAGCCTGGTCAACCAGACTGAGCTCTCGTTTTGGTTGACCAGGCTGACTGTAAACGACACAAAGGCCTCACATTTTTTTTATGGGTTCCAATGGTGTGTAAAAAGCCTCATTAGACCACAAACGGTTGCTGTTCTCTGTTTAGCCAGGTGGTAGAAGCACATGGTTGTACTCGTTTATATCCACTAGATGATTGTGATTGGGACCGAACTTTACTTTACGGTGACCTTGCAGTGATTTCCCTCTTACCTGATTCTATTTTACATTTAAGCTTCAACAGAATATACATTCCCACATGTATTTTGTGTCCTGTGCCGGGTTGACATTCGCCAGGCAACATCTGTTTAAATGATTCCAACTTGTCTGGTGTGAAAGGTTTTTTACCAGATAGTTTATTTACATGTATTCTTCAGTACAACACAGCTACTTTTCTCCTTAGTGGCACTGTATTCACACAGGCTAACTGCTACTATATATCAGCATGGGCTGGTTGTACTGTGCATTACCAGTGGAAACATAATGTCAAAAATCACTTCCCCCATTCTCAAATACCACTCACATGTTCATTAATGAATAAAACCCCTCTGTCCCTGGCACAGGATATGTTCTCAGATGTATACAGCATGGGAAGTCTTTATACAGTAGCTTATAGGAAAAGGGAAAAACATGATTCAATATGTGTTTTTTTTTTACAGGAAGAAATGAAATACTCAGTCAGGGCAGTTTTCCAGCGGTTCTCAGATACTGGCCCTTTCAGTGTATAGTAGTCTATCTGCCTCCAGTCACTTCCTCTCTGGCTAGTGTGTGTGTGTGTGTGTGTGTGTGTGTGTGTGTGTGTGTGTGTGTGTGTGTGTGTGTGTGTGTGTGTGTGTGTGTGTGTGTGTGTGTGTGTGTGTGTGTGTGTGTGTGTGAGAGAATAAAAGCTGCCTTGATGGTGGATAAAAGCATGGGTATTCCACATGGGCAGGGATGTTACTGGTCACTTCAGCTTGGATGCCTGGTGGCCTAATGGGTCACTGGGTGTGATCCTGCTCTTCTATGTCCAGGGGTTAAATAAGGTAGAGGACAACCTTCCCCAAAATGTGAGGGATGAGAGTGGAAACTATAGACATATTAACTCCTGAGCTCCTGAGTCTGTTATGCCATTTAGCTTAGGATTGTACCCATACTTTCTCATCTCCTTCAGCACACGACACAAAACAATCATCTTGATCAGTTTGGGTGACAGAAAGGGCAAGTCAAAGGCTGTAGATATCAGATAGGCATTTCGAGGTTATGGAACGACTGTGTGCTGTAGCTCACAGTAGGCAGAGATGGCGTCAAGACCAGAACTCTCAAGGCCCAGATCCATACATGCATTCGAGTATGGTAAAAACCTAAAGTGTTACCAATGGTTGCGAAGTGTTACCAATAGTTGGCAAGTGTTACCAATGGTTTCCTAGTCTTGAATAGCTCTTGGAGAGAGTGAGCCACTGTGACCCAGGTTTATTTCTTCTCTGCTTTCCACCACAGCCTTACAGTACCTTAATCGGGTTACATTTTGAGGGGGCCCGTGCAGTCCAGCAACCCTTTGATAGATTACAAACTAGACTCATTCCAACATCCAGACACAGATGGACTCTACCCTACAAGGAGATTACATCATATCTGTCCTTCTTCATCTCAGTCCTGGGTTGAGTTCATTAGGCATCAAACGAAAGAACACGGACTGAAATATGGAGGGACTACCGGGACTTGTCCAATCATCAATCATTTTAATGATAATTAATTTCTCTGCAATGTTTAAGAAATATTACCTGCCCTAATGAACACTACCCTGAGGTAAATTAAAGACTACAGAGGGAGGCCAGAGGAATTCAGAGGCTAGCAAAAGTCATTCCACCCAAGTGTATCACAAGAAGGATTGACTCTGCTCACACACAGTCATGTACACACAAACATAAATCCACACTGGGGTCACATCATAGAAAGGTTCACTCCCTCACGCACTCTCTCTCACACACACACACAAACAGAGGCTTGGGTAACACGCCTAGACAAGTTCACACACGTGTATGAGAGCACGCCTGCATTCTCTAAGTTTCACAATCTCAGGAAATACAGCTCCAACATTCTGTAAGTTCCACACACTCAGGAAATACAGCTCCAACATTCTCTAAGTTCCACACACTCAGGAAATACAGCTCCAACATTCTCTAAGTTCCACACACTCAGGAAATACAGCTCCAACATTCTCTAAGTTCCACACACTCAGGAAATACAGCTCCAACATTCTCTAAGTTCCACACACTCAGGAAATACAGCTCCAACATTCTCTAAGTTCCACACACTCAGGAAATACAGCTCCAACATTCTCTAAGTTCCACACACTCAGGAAATACAGCTCCAACATTCTCTAAGTTCCACACACTCAGGAAATACAGCTCCAACATTCTCTAAGTTCCACACACTCAGGAAATACAGCTCCAACATTCTCTAAGTTCCACACACTCAGGAAATACAGCTCCAACATTCTCTAAGTTCCACACACTCAGGAAATACAGCTCCAAAATTTGCTGTCAGAGATCTAACTGGGTGGATCAGCTCAGTTATATTTGGGAGGAAACACTAAATGGCACATGCACATGAAATTTCAGATCACCTCACAACTGTAGAACCTCCAGCTAAATAATAAAATTAGCTATATTCTTCATAACTCCTCTTAGGATTCAATCTGTATTGCATAAGTATGGCAGGTAAATCCATTTGAATTCAATCACTTTTTGATAGCATCACTTTTCATTTAAACAAAACATTCCATACAGTACGTGTTTGCCCATTGAAGAAGTATTCAGAAAGGGACTTGGAACTGAATGCCAAAACATTTAGGAGATGGAGGTGCTCAAAGTTGAGCACACCCCACCATACCATGAGACATCATGCCTTCATTACTGGAAAAGGTTGAGTTTGATATCGTTAAAAAGCATACAGAGCTGTCAAACTATTTCATAATTTCTTAAAAAAAAAAAAACTTTTATGTAAATGATCTAAAAACCTGTAAACTCAGATTTTTTTTTCATATTTGCATACTGTATATTGTAACTTAGACCCTACTTTACATCAGCTGAGGTTGTGTTGTTTCCGCCATCGGTTGAGATGCCACATTCTCTTGAATGCAGGGTTGGTGTCCTTTCAATGATAGAAATATAACTAATAGAATGGACCTACAGTGCCTTGCGAAAGTATTCGGCCCCCTTGAACTTTGCGGCCTTTTGCCACATTTCAGGCTTCAAACATAAAGATATAAAACTGTATTTTTTTGTGAAGAATCAACAACAAGTGGGACACAATCATGAAGTGGAACGACATTTATTGGATATTTCAAACTTTTTTAACAAATCAAAAACGGAAAAATTGGGTGTGCAAAATTATTCAGCCCCTTTACTTTCAGTGCAGCAAACTCTCTCCAGAAGTTCAGTGAGGATCTCTGAATGATCCAATGTTGACCTAAATGACTAATGATGAAAAATACAATCCACCTGTGTGTAATCAAGTCTCCGTATAAATGCACCTGCACTGTGATAGTCTCTAGAAGGAGAAGGGCTTTGTCTGCCTGATAAAGACGGACTTTATGAAGTGTTCGAATAATCCAATGATTTGATCCCAGCATTCCAACTGAGCTAGATGTAGTTCTAAACGTTGCTTTGAATGCATGTATCACACAACTAGTAGCTCAGGCAACGTTGACCATAACGCTAAGTTCACAAAAGGGAGGCCTTTCAAGAATGGATTTGATGAAAATCCCTCCCTGAAGAACTAGCTGCTCCCTAACACAGTTGCCATATATAAACACACAGCATGGCCAACCAAAACCGTATCCCTGGGTTTACTGTAGCATACTACTATGTATCTCTACAGGTAGCCAATAAATCCACATGCTCTTTCAAGGCATGAATTAAAACCTTGCCATCCTCCAACCTTCACGATCTACACTCCCATTGTAAGCCAGCCAAGTCTGGAGTGGCAGCCGTATAGGTCTTCTACCCCTTCTACAGTATGTTCATTCAGCCAGTGTGGTATGTTCCATTCCCCATTGAGGTGGAGGCCAATAAGGCCCTGGTCTGTTCCTGCCGTGGTGGAGCCCTGTGAGTTTGGATGAATGCAGGGCCCTGGGAGGGTGTTGGAAGCCAAGATAAACACAGGTCTGTGGGGGCTGTATTCCTGAGGAGGCCCTTAAACCCGCCTGGGTCTCTGGAGACCACAGGCACCATAACAGAGTGGACATTGACAACAGAGGCCCTCAGAGGGGTAAGGGAGCAGGGGGCTGGGGAACATTCCCATTGCCCATCATAGACCTGTATATAAAATATTGTTGAAACAATTGATTTTCAGGACAAACTCTTGAAATGAATGATCAAGGAACACAAAACATGTATGTGAAAATTCTAAGTTATTATATTTCATCACTTTTTCCAAATTCAAAATGGGTAAAATACAACATTTCCCAGAATGCCTTAGTTTAACCCTGAAGTTTACCCTGAGGCCTTCAAAAAGAAGCCAAACAAATTAATATATAGATCTATAAATATATTTGGCTATTCTAAGCACTAAGGTTAAAAGAGTATATGAACATTTTTTCCAGAGAAAGTGATATATTCTTTGGTATCTGGAAGTGTGACCTATCAGAATCAATGAAACCTCATGTTCTATGACTGAGTAGAATTCTTTAAATTGTACTCAATTAAATTCGACTTCCTCCCGCTCAAACTCAAATTCAATTGGAATTTCAACTCATGAGTTGGACACACACACCCAATGCAGATACTGTATGTAAGTGGATGTGTACAGTACATAGGTGTGTATGTACTGTATACACACAGATGGGCACATAGGTATATACATGCATTTGCAAATACACACATGCACTCGTGCATGAGCAAACACACACATGCACATGCGTGTTATACACAAGCCCACACTAAACATTATATAGTAGCATATATTTTCTGACTTCATGGTTAGGAACAATTGATCATTCATGCCGTGTCTTTAAAAAAGCATTACTTTTACGAATGTGTATTTATGGTGGGGATAAAGAGACTGTCCATAGTTGTCCTGATCTTTCCCTTTCTGTAGAAATTCTCATAACCAAACTACTGTATTCTAAACTGTTATCAAATCAATCAAATGTTCTATGTCACCAGAGCCGAATACCTTCCAGTGAAACGCTTACTTACAAGCCCTTAACCAGCAATGCAGTTTTAAGAAAAATAAGTGGTAAGTCAAAAATAGATAAGTCAAAAATCTAAAATAAAAGTAACAAATAACTAAAGAGCAGCAGTAAAATAACAGTAGAGAGGCTAGATACAGGGGGTACCGGTACAGTCAATGTGTGGGAGCTCCGGTTAGTCGAGGTAATTGAGGTAATATGTACATGTAGGTAGAGTTAAAGTGACTATGCATAGGTAATAAACAGAGAGTAGCAGCAGCGTAAAAGAGGGGGGCAATGCAAATAGTCTAGATAGCCATTTGATTAGCTGTTCAGGAGTCTTATGGCTTGGGGGTAGAAGCTGTTAAGAAGCTTTTTGGACCTAGACTTGGTGCGCCGGTACCGCTTGCCGTGCAGTAGCAGAGAGAACAGTTTATGACTAGGGTGGCGGGAACCTTTTTTTTTACGGCCTTCCTCTGACTGGTATAGAGGTCCTGGATGACAGGAGGTTTGGCCCCAGTGATGTACTGGGCCGTACGCACTACCCTCTGTAGAGCCTTACGGTCAAATGCCGAGCAGTTGCCATACCAGGCAGTGATGCAACCAGGATGTTCTCGATGGTGCAGCTGTAGAACTTTTTGAGGATCTGAGGACCCATGCCAAATCTTTTCAGTCTCCTGAGGGGGAAAAGGCTTTGTTGTGCCTTCTTTATGACTATCTTGGTATGTTTGGACCATGAAAGTTTGTTGGTGATGTGGACACCAAGGAACTTGAAGCTCGTAACCTACTCCACTACAGACCCGTCGATGAGAATGTGGGCGTGCTCGGTCCTTCTTTTCCTGTAGTCCACAATCATCTCGTTTGTCTTGATCACGTTGAGGGAGAGGTTGTTATCCTAGCACCACACGGCCTGGTCTCTGACCTCCTCCCTATAGGCTGTCTCGTCGATGATCAGGCCTACCACTGTTGTGTCATCGGAAAATTGATGATGGTGTTGGAGTCATGCCTGGCCATGCAGTCATGAGTGAACAGGGAGTACAGGAGGGGACTGAGCACACACCCCTGAGGGGCCCCCGTGTTGAGGATCAGTGTGGCGTATGTGTTGTTACCTACCCTTACCACCTGGGGGAGTTTCCCCATCAGGAAGTCCAGGATCCAGTTGCAGAGAGAGGTGTTTAGTCCCAGGTCCTTAGCTTAGTGATGAGTTTTGTGGGCACTATGGTGTTGAATGTTGAGCTATAGTCAATGAACAGCATTTTCACATAGGTGTTCCTTTTATCCAGGTGGGAAAGGGAAGTGTGGAGTGCAATAGAGATTGCATCATCTGTGGATCTGTTGGGGTGGTATGTAAATTGGAGTGGGTCTAGGGTTTCTGGGATGATGGTGTTGAGGTGAGCCATGACCAGCCTTTCAAAGCACTTCATGGCTACAGACGTGAGTGCTACTATGGGGCTGTACATTC
Source organism: Oncorhynchus kisutch (assembly GCF_002021735.2). Classification (NCBI taxonomy): domain Eukaryota; kingdom Metazoa; phylum Chordata; class Actinopteri; order Salmoniformes; family Salmonidae; genus Oncorhynchus; species Oncorhynchus kisutch. Next base: position 5,800,740 of record NC_034195.2, read on the forward strand.
TAAATCTGCTAAAACTACGGCACAGTGCATTCTAAATCTGTTCAAACTACGGCACAGTGCATTCTAAATCTGTTCAAACTACGGCACAGTGCATTCTAAATCTGTTCAAACTACGGCACAGTGCATTCTAAATCTGCTCAAACTACGGCACAGTGCATTCTAAATCTGTTCAAACTACGGCACAGTGCATTCTAAATCTGTTCAAACTACGGCACAGTGCATTCTAAATCTGCTCAAACTACGGCACAGTGCATTCTAAATCTGTTCAAACTACGGCACAGTGCATTCTAAATCTGTTCAAACTACGGCACAGTGCATTCTAAATCTGCTCAAACTACGGCACAGTGCATTCTAAATCTGCTCAAACTACGGCACTGTGCATTCTAAATCTGCTCAAACTACGGCACAGTGCATTCTAAATCTGTTCAAACTACGGCACAGTGCATTCTAAATCTGTTCAAACTACGGCACAGTGCATTCTAAATCTGCTCAAACTACGGCACAGTGCATTCTAAATCTGCTCAAACTACGGCACAGTGCATTCTAAATCTGCTCAAACTACGGCACAGTGCATTCTAAATCTGTTCAAACTACGGCACAGTGCATTCTAAATCTGCTCAAACTACGGCACAGTGCATTCTAAATCTGTTCAAACTACGGCACAGTGCATTCTAAATCTGTTCAAACTACGGCACAGTGCATTCTAAATCTGTTCAAACTACGGCACAGTGCATTCTAAATCTGCTCAAACTACGGCACAGTGCATTCTAAATCTGCTCAAACTACGGCACAGTGCATTCTAAATCTGCTCAAACTACGGCACAGTGCATTCTAAATCTGCTCAAACTACGGCACAGTGCATTCTAAATCTGCTCAAACTACGGCACAGTGCATTCTAAATCTGTTCAAACTACAGCACAGTGCATTCTAAATCTGTTCAAACTACGGCACAGTGCATTCTAAATCTGTTCAAACTACGGCACAGTGCATTCTAAATCTGTTCAAACTACAGCACAGTGCATTCTAAATCTGTTCAAACTACGGCACAGTGCATTCTAAATCTGTTCAAACTACGGCACAGTGCATTCTAAGACTTCCAACAGCTGAATACTGTAACAGCCTTAGCTGATACATGCAATACATGCTGAAAACTGCAACTAACAATTCAGTTCAACCTATACATTTTCAATAAAAGCAAAAAATATTCTAATCAGACAGACATCTTTGGGACACATCCTCTCAAAGAAAGATCCAAATCCTTCGTTGAATGTATAGTATTACTCGAACAAATCAAAATTTGGCTGCCTTCTGCCTCTGTCAGAAATGGTTAGGAAAGGGAGATCAGCCGTTCAGTTACCCTCTAACCCAGGGGTGGGCAATTCCAGTCCTCGTGGGCCTGATTGGTGTCACAGTTTTGCCCCAGCCCCAGCTAACACACCTGACTCCAATAATCACCTAATCATGATCTTCAGTTTAGAATGCAATTTAATTAATCAGCTGTGTTTGATAGGGATGGAGAAAGAGTGTGACACCAATCAGGCCCCCGAGGACTGGAATAGCCCACCCCTCTTCTATCCCCAACTGGTATAGTAGCCAGGAAACACACTGGCCAGTGGCATCATGCTCATGCTCACTGCCCCTGAACAAGGCAGTTAACACACTGTTCCTAGGCCGTCATTGAAAATAAGAATTTGTTCTTAACTGACTTGCCTAGTTAAACGAAGGTCAAATAAATCACAACATGTGCCCCCTCAGTTTTATCCATGTATACACTGAAAGAATACAGAAGATATTGTTTATTTTGTTAATAATTAATCCAAAGAAGTCACGTTTCACCAATGACACTGACTATGTGAGTGACAGCAGGGACAATCAAGTCAGCACAACAAAGCACGTTAAGCATAAGGAAAAAAACAACATAGCATGTAAACAGAAATTCACTGCAGTTCCATGTTAAGAAATAGATTGAGCTGCAGGAAAACTTCTGAATTCTGATAAGCCATGTACACGTTTCTATTACACAGCTTATCAGCTTTAAAAAAACGATTTGCATGTTGTTGTTTTTTACTCTCTAAAAGCTTTAAAACATGAAAACAAAATGCCTTTATCTATATTTTCTAGGTGTTACTGAGGTCAAGGTACATTTTATTCGGTCCAGCACGCTCATCCCCTCTTACTAGAAGCACTGGATGCTGCCCGATGATACTGAAAACAAAACTTTACCTTGCCACTGTCCTCCAAGCCAAGGATAAACGTCAAGTTATCAAGAGGCCAAATTGTGCCTCTTGAAAAGGATATGTTTTAGCGCAGTATTCTTGTCCCTAACTAGATTGTATAACGCACCCCTGTAGTAACCTACCGTTTATTGCGTCGTGACTCTAACCTGTGAGCCAAATCCTTATGTGTTCTGACGGTGTGCTGCTCCCAGATGTGCTGGGAGTTAGAGGAAGCTTTATTCAAACGGAGTACCAAGTTTAGGAGAGAGAGAGAGAGAGAGAGAGAGAGAGAGAGAGAGAGAGAGAGAGAGAGAGAGAGAGAGAGAGAGAGAGAGAGAGAGAGAGAGAGAGAGAGAGAGAGAGAGAGAGAGAGAGAGAGAGAGAGAGAGAGAGAGAGAGAGAGAGAGAGAGAGAGAGAGAGAGAGAGAGAGAGAGAGAGAGAGAGAGAGAGAGAGAGAGAGAGAGAGAGAGAGAGAGAGAGAGAGAGAGAGAGAGAGAGAGAGAGAGAGAGAGAGAGAGAGAGAGAGAGAGAGAGAGAGAGAGAGAGAGAGAGAGAGAGAGAGAGAGAGAGAGAGAGAGAGAGAGAGAGAGAGAGAGAGAGAGAGAGAGAGAGAGAGAGAGAGAGAGAGAGAGAGAGAGAGAGAGAGAGAGAGAGAGAGAGATTTGAATCGAATCGAATCGTCTTGCCAATAGTGTGAGGTCATGCAAACAGTCGGAGGATTTGAAAACCAAAGCAGTACCACGGAACCACTCTACTGTACTAGTGAATGGTTGCTATTTGATTGACATGAGGCTGATAAAACTAAATCCATAATATTTTTCTACCTCCTGTTCAGAGGATTAGAAGTATTGCTAAAATATATTTTTTTGGGGGGGGGAGCATAACTCAGAATGAACATATATTGTTTTGATGTGTTGGACTGTGCTTGCAATAATATTAAAATAATATGATATAACTTTTTATTATACAGTATCAGTAAACCTGGGACATTTCCAGTTAACCCTTTACAATATGAGTGCATCCCTTTGGAGAGTATAACAATTCAAACATTCACATTCTGGTTTGTGGAATTGCCGTTCACTACATGAGAGAAAAAACAAAAGGCTAAGTAGATGCAAAAGGACCCACAATCTTTCGTAATACGAGCTGACTGTTTCCTCCAAGAAACCACACATGAACGGATAAGTACCCAAAAGTGAACCGGAGTGTGTTGTTATGGTGACAACAAACATCCTTTGCCCTGTCGTCCTTTGGCTCTGTTCTTGATGGACATCCCTGTGGTGCTTCACACATCCCTGGATCAGTACATAGTGTTTAGTAGAGGTCATCCAGAGGTCATCCAGGCACTTTCAGTTCTCTTGTGTGAACGTTCTACAGCCTAGTATTGTTTACACCCCTCAAACTCAAACTCTGGACCTTGAAGCCAGTTCCACCACTTTTTTTTTCTGTCGTTCTCTTCTAATCGGGGACTGATTTAGACCTGGGACACCAGGTGTGTGCAATTCATTGTCAGGCAGAACAGAACCAGCAGGCTCCAGACCTCGTAGGGTAAGAGCTGAGTATAGACCCCTGGTCTATACCACAAGACTGATTTACTGTGAGAGAACATATGTGCCGAAGATTCAAGGTGAGGAAGGCTTACATTTTGTCGAGATATTTCCATCATACGGTACAAAGCCACTCGCTGGAAACAAAAGGGTACAGTAAATACAAAAAGGGCACCAATTGCCATTGGAGGAGACGGTTAGCGTTTTTTGTCATGAATCTTGCCCTGGAGGAATCTCTGTGGGACGGTCACTAGCTGGCACGGCCACAAAGCCATACAATCGTGTTTTTACCCTAACCGTTATCATTACTGCTAACCCTAATGCCGAAACCTTAAATCATGAATTTTTACAATATAGACCATTTTTAACTAGGCAGCTGACCCATCTAGCGGAAATGGTTCCGTTCTGCCTCGGAATAAGACTCATCCCAATGAACCTGCTTGGAGCATGGAATTCCCCACCTTTTGCCCTCAGTCATTTGACAAACCAATTAGGTTGGTTTCTTTCCAGTATTAAAGAGCGAGTTATGGCTGTCAGTCCCTACACTGCATTCAGACAGCTGAGTCTGTGCAAAGTAACAACTTGCTGAACTGTGATTCATTGCCAAGAACAGGAAACTGAAATATTTTTTGTCCGGGTCATATGGGTTAACTATAACTGTAAATGGCCAGAAAAAAATGTGGCACAATGTTATTCTAAATGAATTACCCAATAAATACCTCATTTTGGGCATACCGAATGCCTGTTTCCAGTCAAAGAATTGAACATTACTGTGTGCATGCCTCATTAAGGGGACATTCTCCATAATCGTGGGCCTCCATTTTGTTCTCTATTAATATACACTTACAAGTGACTATGTTTTGTGGAGTAAGAGAACTGAAACACACTCTCTGGACAATTAAGTATTCTTGTTTGGGACACAGGCTGATGCCAATAATATAGTGCAGTGGCGTAGTTGTACTAGGTCGTTAAAAGTGCTGAGTGCACAGATTGTCTTTGGAGGGGTCACTCCATTTTTAGGGGCCCTAAGGAGTCCTCAGAACTGCTTTTATGGACGGGACCATGAATGGATTGTATATGAGGAAACTGTGAAGGAATGCCTCACAAAAACAACTATTAGACATGGTAAATGACTCAAATAGCCTTTGGATAACAATGTGTTGTCTGTCTGCTGTTTCCCATGTCAAAATATACTGGGACCAAACCTGCAAACATAAGCAAGCTTTTAAAGTTAAACAGGCTCTCACACACAAAATGCGTATCAGCATATTAAAAAGGTTGATTTACTTGCATGTGACAGAAAGCTAAATTGTAGCTGGTCCCATCTGATAACATGGCACACGTTAGCCCTTTGCTAACCTCACCAGGTGGCAGTGAATACACCCTGGCACATCTTCTGCAGCCAATTAAAATCGTAGACTTAGTTGGACGTGTTCCAACACTTATTCATGGAAGCGTCCTTAGTCCTTAGTCCTTAGTGTGCTGGAAAGGGACGTAGCCAACAGCTTGAAAATGAAAAAATGAATTTCAGCCCTGCACACAAACATACTGCTATTGCCTAAGAATCATATGTGTCCAGCTAAATTTAGATGGACTTTTTATGTGCTTTTCTATAATCATCTGCTTTGTCACATTATT